>NC_069503.1:1100229289-1100316789 GCF_027579735.1 Bombina bombina | reverse complement strand
TATTAGTTATATTGTAGCTAGCTTAGGGTTTATTTTATAGGTAAGTATTTAGTTTTAAATTGGAATAATTTATTTAAATGTTGTTATTTTATTTAGATTTATTTAAATTATATTTAAATTAGGTGGGTGTTAGGGTTAGGGTTAGACTTAGGTTTAGGGGTTAATAACTTTATTATAGTGGCGGCGAAGTTGACCGCGGCAGATTAGGGGTTAATAAGTGTAGTTAGGTTGCGGCGGGGGGCATAATAGGGGTTAATAAATATAATGTGGGGTTCGGCGATGTTAGGGGCAGCAGATTAGGGGCTCATAGGGATAATGTAGGTGGCGGCGGTGTCCGGAGTGGCAGAGTAGGGGTTAATAATTATAATGTAGGTGGCGACAATGTCGGGGATGGCAGATTATGGGTTAATAAGTGTAAGATTAGGGGTGTTTAGACTCGGGGTTCATGTTAGGGTGTTAGGTGTAGACATAAAATTCCTTTCCCCATAGGAATCAATAGGGCTGCGTTAGGCGCTGAACGCTACTTTTTTGCAGGTGTTAGGTTGTTTTTCAGCCGGCTCAGCCCCATTGTTTCCTATGGGGAAATTGTGTACGAGCACATTTAGCCAGCTTACCGCTAACGTAAGCAACGCTGTTATTGAGGTGAGATGTGGAGCAAAATTTTGCGGCTAACGCCAGGTTTAAAAAAACCTGTAATACCAGCGTTGTCTTAAGGTAGCGTAAAAAGAAAAGGCTCGTTAGCAACACACCCCTGTTACTGCACAACTCGTAATCTAGGCGTTAATTTCTGCAATTATTTTTATCATGCACGTCACACACTGTTGATTTAGGGGATGCAAGGTGCATACATGTTTCCTCCTGTCAGTGTTTCTGTGGGTGTCTGTGTTTATGTCTTTGTGCTTTGGTTTGTGTCTCTATGAGTGTGTATGTATTTTTTTTTCTGTGGGTCTCTCTGTGAGGGTGGGTGTGTATGTCTGTGCATTTTCTGTGGATGTATGTGAGGGTGTGTGCATATGTCTTTGAGCTTTTTCTATGGGTGTCTCTGTGAGGGTGTGTGTATGTTTGTCTTTGTGTATTTTCTCTGTGTTTTCTGTGGATGTCTCTGTGAGGGTGTGTGTTTTTCTGTGGGTGTCTCTGTGAGGGTGTGTGTATGTCTTTGTGTGTTTTCTGTGGATGTCTCAGTGAGGGTGTGTGTATGTATGTCTTTCTGTGTTTTATGTAGTTGTCGCTCTCTGTGTGTATGTCTTTGTGTGTTTTCTGTGGGTGTCTCTGTGTGTGTATGTCTTTGTGTGTTTTCTGAGGCTGTCTCTGTCTATGTTTCCTTGGGTATATGTGCAAGTTTGAGTTTGTCTGTGTGTGTGTCCATTGTCTGTTCCTTTTTAGGACATTTTGACCTTACTACTGACTATTTACATCTTTCTACAGACTTTGAGACCAATGAGACCTTTCCGGAAGTCACCAATCCACCATTTAACCATTAAATTATTGTTTAGGCAGTTCAGGGCCCTTCCTTTCAGCCACTGCATGCTGTTGTCATCCCTTAGTTGGCATCTTCCTGTACAATAAGATAATCAGAACTCCATATTTTGCTTTTTAAATCTCCTTTTTTTTACAAAACTATAGTTTACCTCATTACTTGTCAGGTCAATGTTAACAAGTGCTGAGTGTCTGTTTCGGTGTCTGTGTCTGAGTGTGTTTCTTTGCGTGTCTGCTAGAGTGTCTATATGTGAATCCTTATGTGTGAGTGTGTGTGTGTTTCAGTGTATGAATGTGTCTGTGTGTGTGTACACATTTCCAAGTTTAAATAGACACTTAAGAATAAAGTGCATATACGTTTTAGTCACTTGGTCAAAAATTGCACATGTCAAAGGGGGGGGGGTAGTTGATCAATGGTTAAGTCAGGGGCCCCAAAATTTCTAGTGGCGGCCCTGTATATATATATATATATATATATATATATATATATAATAGTTGCAAACTTTGACAAAATCACTTGATTGCTTTCATAGCTCTACATTATTCATTTCTCTCTTCTCTCCAAGCACATCGCAAGGAACAATTTTAAAAGCCTTTATGTAATTACTGAAAATAATGTTTCTCTGTTTAGCTGTCTCTCTAACAGATTTCTTTTAAACTGCATCTAAAATAACTAATATAGTTAGCGTTTGCACAAAGTAGAGATTTTTGTTAGTTGTGTATGGAACTGGAATTAGGTTTCAATCGAGTGGAATAGATAGAAAGTAAGAAAGATAGAAAGGTGGTCTTCTTTAGATTTGCTTTGGATTGTTTTTACCTTAAAGGGAAATTGTACTCAAATGTTTTCTATCATTTGTATGACAAAAATAAGCATTTAAACAAGTTCAAAATGTTGTTGTTGCCTTAAAAATGTTAATTAAAATTGATTTTAATTTAATAACAATACAGCAGCATTAGTGCTCACTAGCTGATATAAAAAGCACCCTCAGCTTTTATTGGGGGGGGGGGGGGGACATATAATTGAAAGCCGTTGGTTTATTCAGGAACTTTGATTTAAATAAACAATAAAATTTATATATTCACTCTGACCAATTTTCCTACACATCCAAATAATCAGGAAAGTGTTAAGGTTGGTAGATCACTGGACACTTATCTCACTGTCTAACATATAAATATAGATTAAGAAAACTTAAAAAAAATAAATATTAAAATCTCAAGGTTTTTTATTATCCATTTATTATTATTATTATTATTATTATCCAATAGTGTTAGATTTACATAATACCACTAGGCACAGGAAATTGTCAACTTACAAGGATTGTTAAAGAGCCCTTTATTATCCCATACTTAGAAAATGTTTCATCCTAATAGGGTCACTATTTCTAGATTAAAGGCTAGATTACAAGTGGAGTGCTAATTTATTGCGTGCCCAAAAATGGACAAATTCTCCTGTTTAGGGCCGCGCAATAAATAACCAGTCATTACAAGTGGCTGGTTATTGCTACTGCGAGCTTACAGTTGTAATTAGTACTCAGAAAATTAACCAGAGATCAGATTATTTTATATAAAAAAAAAAATTGCAAGAAGCAGTAATGAGGGTTTAAAAGTGGCTGGTGTGGGGTGTTAAAAAAAATGGCACTTAAAATTACATTTATATTGGGGTCTATGGGGAACTGTGTGTTCCCTGTAATATATGTATATGCTTATATACATATATATATATATATATATATATATATATATATATATATATATATATATATGTGTATATACACATATTAACACATAAATATATGTATATATTCATATGCATATATATTTACATTTGCTTCCCATCGCTGTGCGACTTACCCCCTTCGCTGCGCTAGGTTCTCATGCCATGTCTCACGGCATGAGAACAAGGCTCCTATTGGAGCCTATTTAAGCGCCCTCTCATTAGCGCAAAGCTTCCATGCAATGTGAACACGAGGTCGTGTTCGCATTGTACCTAATTTGTTATACCAGCGCACATTTGCGTTTGCTGGTTTTACTAAGAGTAGCGCAAATATCACTTTTGCAAAGCAATATTTTGCCCTCCACTTGTAATCTAGCCCTTAATGTTTATTATCTACATTGGTACGAACCTTTCAAATTGTCATGAAGATAAAATACTGGCTAGATGGTAACCTATGCTTGACCTCTAATAAGGAGTTACATTGAAGACGTAGATGCTATATAGTTGACTGTATTGCCGATTGAGAAATCCACAGGCAGCAGCGCAATCTTCAAGTAGCTTTATTTTCATTGTGAAACACCCAGCACATTGCCTGCCATTCGGAATTAAATGAGAAACCTTAGACAGTAAGTTGAAGACAACAAGATACGACTGTGGGTGGTTAATCTCTGTGTGTGACTCATAGAACTCTGCAATTGTTGTCAATCTAGGCACATATACTTGTTCTTTCCAACACTCACAATTTATTGAAGAGATGAGAAATGTCATAAATATAAAAGAGCTGGTCCAATCCCTGTGCATTTTGTAACTGAATTTTTAACAAAGCTATTATTATTCTGAGACTGCAAGTTACTATTGTGATTGATTAAAAATGGAAAGGGATTAAAAGTCAATTAAACAAAACTAAAATTAAATAATTTACATGAAGAACGCTCATTAAAATATGTTTTGCAAGCAAAAAGTAATTGTGTGCTAAACAGGCGCATTTTGTTTTGGGGAAAGGGAAAAACAATTAATTTTTTCATTACCATTGCCTTTATCTGAAAAGAATTAGTGAATGGCACATTCATGAAAATAAAAATGAATGAGCAAATGCATGTGAGAAAAAAAAATAGTTGGTGGAGTTAAAAACATTACTCTAAAGGTGGCAGATTTTGTGCAGATAGGTGTCAGCTAATAAATATGTATACTTAACTTTTGTTGTTTGCTAGTCCTAATCCCATTTCATAATAATTTGCTGCTGCTGGCTTGCAATAGCAGTAGCACTAGCTAATACTTTATTTAAGTTGAAGCTGGAAACACTTTGCATTTTCTTTTGTGGTTCAGACAGAGCGTACAATTTACAAATTTCCAATTTATTAGTAAATTTGCTTTGTTCCCATAATATTCTTTGTCGAAGAGGCTGAGGTACCTAGGTAGGTTTCTGGAACACTAGGTGGCAGGAAATAGTGCTGCCCTCCAGTTTTCTTGCAAATGTATGGCATTCATGCTGAGTGCACTAGAATGGGATGGCTCCCAAGCTTAAGTCCCTGCTTTTTTTTAAAAAAAATCAAGATAATTGATAATAGAAGTAAAATAGAAAGTTGTTAAAAATCGCTTTCTCTATCTGAATTATGAAAGAAAAATTTTGGGTTTTATATCCCTTTAGCCCTTTTACCCATTACGACGTATATATATATATATATATGTGTGTCAAGCGGTACAAAGCTGATCGTTCAAAACAAAACAAATATTGAATTTTAGTTAAACATTTACATTTGTTTTCATTAAAAAGAGTTCACCTGTAGCTTAAAAACTTACCTTATCGAGCTCAGAGAGCGCGCTAAGCGGATTCTCTTCTTGCCAAAGCCTTGGCTGCGCTAACTGCAGTCTTAACACTCTTGGTTCCCAGGACCTGCACTAACTTTAGCGTGGGTCCTGGAAGCTGAGAATGCCAAGCCTCCTGTTAGTGCGGCCGAGGCTCTGGCAAGAAGAGAATCCGCTTAGCGCGCTTTACAGAGCATGTTAAGCTAAATATTAAGCCATTAAAACAAATGAAAGTAAATTAATAAATACTGAAGATTTTTGTCCGTATTTTTTAATTTTCTTTCATTTTCTTTCTGCATTCAATCAGATTTTTGTTTTATTAAAATGAGAACGAAAAGCTGATTTTCAACACAAATGCAAATTTATTACGAAACAAACGAACATCCCTTTTAAAGAGTATTAATGCCATTTTTATTGATTGGTATACTGGACATGCTTGTTTAAAGATTATATTCTATAAATTTTAATAATAATTGAGAAACCACTGTTTTAAAATTTGACAAGATTTTCATCTATAATCAAATAGAAGAGTGCAAGAAATTAATTTATATATGAAGAAAGTTGCCACAACTCATCTCACCTTATAAAATGGGATTTTAACAATGCTCATACTTCAAATCATGAAACCGCTACTTGACGAGGATTCAGACATCAGCTAAACCTCATTGAAAGTTTGCAGTACAGTATTTGTATTACTTGTGAGAAGCTGGTGACATGAGGTTCTAGATATTGTAAATCACGATTATTGAAAACACATTTTTTGTGACTTCTGTGCGAATAATCACGGCTAAAAGCAAACAAGACAAAATGGGAAATGGTTAAATCCCTTACTGTACTAGACAATGCGATTGACAAGACAAATCCCTTTTAAAAAGACGCCATTACTGTAACTTAGAATTACAAAAATGCAAATACAAAAAAAAAGATTGAAATAAAGGAATTGCTAAATGCCATGTCTAGATGTTGCCTGCTGTATCGTATTTCCTAGAATTCTCGTTTGCAGTACGGGATATGATGGATATTTAAGTTTAGTCCCACCCACTACTGATGGACTATACAAAAGCGATAACATCTTGGGTAATCACATATTTGTGGAAAAGGATCATTTTGCATTTATCACTTACTGATATTTTACACGCTGGTAAAACATAAAACAAAAGTATGAAAAGTGTTAGTATAGCAAAAGCCAATGGCCATTATTTATCAAGGTCTGTCGGACCTGATCCGACAGTGCGGATCAGGTCCGACAGACCTCGCTGAATACGGCGAGCAGTACGCTCGCTGTATTCAGCGTTGCACCAGCAGCTCACAAGAGCTGCTGGTGCAACTCCGCCCCCTGCAGACTCGCGGCCAATAGGCCGCCAGCAGGGGGTTGTCAATCAACCCGATCGTACTCGATCGGGTTGATTTCCGGCAATGTCTGTCCACCTGCTCAGAGCAGGCGGACAGGTTATGGAGCAGCTCCATTCGGAGCTTGACAAATATGACAAATATGCCCCAATGCATGAAGTGCTATTGTTACTGTTTAACAACTGCTAATTAGACAAACATATAAACTCAAGTCAGAATGAAACTTTCATGATTCAGATAGAATATGCAAAATGAAATAACTTTATAATGTACTTCTATTATTTAATTTGACTTGTTCTCTTGGTGTCTTTTGTTGAAAATCACACCTAGCTAGGTTCAGGAGCAACAATGCATTCCTGCTTATTGGTGGCTGCACATATATGCCTCTTATTGTGTTTAGCTATGCATTGCTACTCCTTCATCAAATGATATGAAGAGAATGAGATCATTTTTATAATAAAAGTAAGCTGGAAAGGTGTTTAAAATTGTATGCTGTATCTGAGTCGTGAAAGAAAATTATAGGGTATCATGTCCCTTTAAGTTAAACTTCTTGTTACATTTAGTGAATAATCCAAATAAAAATGCTTGTGTTGGTCAGTTTAATAGTGTTTCACTAATCTTTAATGGCCTCAATATAATTATCTAAAATAAAATTATAGATCAAATGAGATGCACAGATGATATATTATAAATATAATACAATGTTTATGTGGCAAAATGTCGCCATTCATCGGCACTTTCAGTGGGTGACGGAGGTGGGGGGGTGTATTTGAAGTGTTCGTACACATAACAGACAGTGTGCTTACTGAAGCCAAAAATGTTTACTTTCCCTAAACCTACACTACCTGCCTCACACCATAAAGTCTCGCCATTAAAAAGGTGGTGAGACAGCCATGGCTGACAATCTACTCTTAACCTGTACTTCATAGATTGGCATATATTGCACTGCTGGCAATGTCAATCAAAATGCAGGTTACTACCCTGGAAGACTTGGCTAACTCCCAAAGAACACCTATACCCACTTCATTTGAAATATAGTTATTTTTGCTTGTTCATTTTATTAGTTTAAACATAAATAGATAGGACTTTTTGTAGGGCATTGCCCAAAAGGGATTTAGCTCATTGGTTTCAATTCGTTTTCAGCTCTTTTGCTTTATATTAAAAACCCAATTCTAAAATAACCCAAAAAAAAACAATCCAACAAAAAATCCTAAACTAAAAAACCCTATTCTAAAAAATGACTGCCCATAGAAGGGCATTTTGTAGGGCATTGGGGGGTAGTTATCAAGCCGTCTACTTTTCTGGCTTCGCCGGCCCAATACGCCCGCCTAAGCTCGCCTACCTTCGCCGCCGCGGACCTTGAATACGTTCTCCTAAGTTATCAAATAAAGCTGTCAAAAAGCCGCGGGGCGATGAGCAGCGGACTGTGAGAGTTATCACTCATCCGATCTCGCTGCCCTTCGGCTTTTTCCCAGCTTTATTGCTAGCCTGTCACTAAGCACTCACACTAAACTGCACTGTTCTATCCCCTATACCGGCGCCCCCGGAGCCCCCCGCAACTAAATAAAGTTACTAACCCTTAAACCGCCGCTCCTAGACCCCGCCGCAACTCTTATAAATGTATTAACCCCTAAACCGCCGCTCCTAGACCCTGCCGCAACTCTTATAAATGTATTAACCCCTAAACCGCCGCTCCCGGACACCGCTGCCACCTACAGTATACCTAGTAACCCCTATCCTGCCCCCCCTACACCATCGCCCTCTATTATAAAATTATTAACCCCTATCCTGCTGATCCCGCACCTCTCCGCAACTAAATAAATAGTTTAACCCCTAAACCGCCGCTCCATGAACCCGCCGCAACCTATATTAAACCTATTAACCCCTATCCTGCCCCCCCTACACCGTCGCCACCTATAATACATTTATTAACCCCTAATCTGCCCCCCCTACACCGTCGCCACCTATAATAAATTTATTAACCCCTATCCTGCCCCCCACTACGCCGCCGCCACTGTAATAAAATTATTAACCCCTAAACCTAAGTCTAACCCTAACCCTAACGCCCCCCTAACTTAAATATTAATTAAATAAATCTAAATAAATTAACTCTTATTAACTAAATGAATCCTATTTAAAACTAAATACTTACCTTTAAAATAAACCCTAATATAGCTACAATATAAATAATAATTATATTCTAGCTATCTTAGGATTTATATTTATTTTACAGGTAACTTTCAATTTATTTTAACCATGTCCAATAACTATTAAATAGTTATTAACTATTTAATAGCTTACCTAGCTAAAATAAAGAGAAATGTACCTGTGAAATAAATCCTAACCTAAGTTACAATTACACCTAATACTACACTATACTTTAATAAATTATTCCTATTTAAAAATAAATACTTACCTGTAAAATAAACCCTAAGATAGCTGCAATATAATTAATAATTATATTATAGCTATCTTAGGATTTATATTTATTTTACAGGTAACTTTGTATTTATTTTAGCTAGTTAGAATAGTTATTAAATAGTTATTAACTATTTAATAACTACCTAGCTAAAAGAAATACAAAATTACCTGTAAAATAAATCCTAACCTAAGTTACAATTAAACCTAATACTACACTATCATTAAATTAACTAAATAAACTACATACAAATAACTACAATTAAATACAATTACATAAACTAACTAAAGTACAAAAAATAAAAAAAGCTAAGTTACAAAAAATAAAAAATTAAGTTACAAACATGTTAAAAATATTACAACAATTTTAAGCTACTTACACCTAATCTAAGCCCCCTAATAAAATAACAAACCCCCCCAAAATAAAAAAAATCCCTACCCTATTCTAAATTAAATAAATTTCAAAGCTCTTTTACCTTACCAGCCCTTAAAAGGGCCATTTGTGGGGGCATGCCCCAAAAAGTTCAGCTCTTTTGCCTGTAAAAGAAAAATACAACCCCCCCCCAACATTAAAACCCACCACCCACATACCCCTAATCTAACCCAAACCCCCCTTACAAAAACCTAACACTAATCCCCTGAAGATCATCCTACCTTGAGTCATCTTCACTCAGCCGAGCCACCGATGGAACTGAAGAGGACATCCGGAGCGGAAGAAGTTAATCCTCCAAGCGGCGCTGAAGAAATCTTCCATCCGATGAAGTCATCATCCAGGCGGCGCTGAAGAAGTCTTCGATCCGGCCGATGTCATCTTCAAAGAGGCGCTGAAGAGGTCTTCTATCCGGGCGAAGTCATCTTCCAAGCTGGGTCTTGAATCTTCCTTCCGCCGACGCGGAACCACCTTCTTCACCGACGGACTACGACGAATGACGGCTCCTTTAAGGGACGTCATCCAAGATGGCGTCCCCTCAATTCCGATTGGCTGATAGGATTCTATCATCCAATCGGAATTAAGGTAGGAAAATCTGATTGGCTGATGGAATCAGCCAATCAGATTCAAGTTCAATCCGATTGGCTGATCCAATCAGCCAATCAGATTGAGCTCGCATTCTATTGGCTGATCGGAACAGCCAATAGAATGCGAGCTCAATCTGATTGGCTGATTCCATCAGCCAATCAGATTTTCCTACCTTAATTCCGATTGGCTGATAGAATCCTATCAGCCAATCGGAATTGAGGGGACGCCATCTTGGATGACGTCCCTTAAAGGAGCCGTCATTCGTCGTAGTCCGTCGGTGAAGAAGGTGGTTCCGCGTCGGCGGAAGGAAGATTCAAGACCCGGCTTGGAAGATGACTTCGCCCGGATAGAAGACCTCTTCAGCGCCTCTTTGAAGATGACATCGGCCGGATCGAAGACTTCTTCAGAGCCGCCTGGATGATGACTTCATCGGATGGAAGATTTCTTCAGCGCCGCTTGGAGGATTAACTTCTTCCGCTCCGGATGTCCTCTTCAGTTCCATCGGTGGCTCGGCTGAGTGAAGACGACTCAAGGTAGGATGATCTTCAGGGGATTAGTGTTAGGTTTTTGTAAGGGGGGTTTGGGTTAGATTAGGGGTATGTGGGTGGTGGGTTTTAATGTTGGGGGGGGGTTGTATTTTTCTTTTACAGGCAAAAGAGCTGAACTTTTTGGGGCATGCCCCCACAAATGGCCCTTTTAAGGGCTGGTAAGGTAAAAGAGCTTTGAAATTTATTTAATTTAGAATAGGGTAGGGATTTTTTTTATTTTGGGGGGGTTTGTTATTTTATTAGGGGGCTTAGATTAGGTGTAAGTAGCTTAAAATTGTTGTAATATTTTTAACATGTTTGTAACTTATTTTTTTATTTTTTGTAACTTAGCTTTTTTTATTTTTTGTACTTTAGTTAGTTTATGTAATTGTATTTAATTGTAGTTATTTGTATGTAGTTTATTTAGTTAATTTAATGATAGTGTAGTATTAGGTTTAATTGTAACTTAGGTTAGGATTTATTTTACAGGTAATTTTGTATTTCTTTTAGCTAGGTAGTTATTAAATAGTTAATAACTATTTAATAACTATTCTAACTAGCTAAAATAAATACAAAGTTACCTGTAAAATAAATATAAATCCTAAGATAGCTATAATATAATTATTAATTACATTGTAGCTATCTTAGGGTTTATTTTACAGGTAAGTATTTATTTTTAAATTGGAATAATTTATTAAAGTATAGTGTAGTGTTAGGTGTAATTGTAACTTAGGTTAGGATTTATTTCACAGGTACATTTCTCTTTATTTTAGCTAGGTAAGCTATTAAATAGTTAATAACTATTTAATAGTTATTGGACATGGTTAAAATAAATTGAAAGTTACCTGTAAAATAAATATAAATCCTAAGATAGCTAGAATATAATTATTATTTATATTGTAGCTATATTAGGGTTTATTTTAAAGGTAAGTATTTAGTTTTAAATAGGATTCATTTAGTTAATAAGAGTTAATTTATTTAGATTTATTTAATTAATATTTAAGTTAGGGGGGCGTTAGGGTTAGGGTTAGACTTAGGTTTAGGGGTTAATAATTTTATTACAGTGGCGGCGGCATAGTGGGGGGCAGATTAGGGGTTAATAAATTTATTATAGGTGGCGACGGTGTAGGGGGGCAGATTAGGGGTTAATAAATTTATTATAGGTGGCGACGGTGTAGGGGGGCAGGATAGGAGTTAATACATTTAATATAGGTTGCGGCGGGTTCAGGGAGCGGCGTTTAGGGGTTAATACATTTATTATAGTTGCGGTGGGCTCCGGGAGCGGCGGTTTAGGGGTTAATATGTATAGAGTAGCTTGCGGTGGGCTCCGGGAGCGGCGGTTTAGGAGGTAATAACTTTATTTAGTTGCGGCGGTGTAGGGGGGTCAGATTAGCGGTGTTTAGACTCGGGGTACATGTTAGGGTGTTAGGTGTAGACAGCTCCCATAGGAATCAATGGGATGTCTGTCAGCAGCGAACTTGTACTTTCGCTATGGTCAGACTCCCATTGATTCCTATGGGATCCGCCGCCTCCAGGCTGGCGCTTTGAAAACCAGGTACGCTGGGCCGTAAAAGTGCCGAGCGTACCTGCTAGTTTTTTGATAACTAGCAAAAGTAGTGAGATTGTGCCGTACTTGTGTGCGGAACATCTGGAGTGACGTAAGAATCGATCTGTGTCGGACTGAGTCCGGCGGATCGAAGTTTACGTCACAAAATTCTACTTTTGCCGGTCTCGAGCCTTTGATAACTAAGGCAAATCAGCCGCGCCACAAATACGCTGCGGAATTCCAGCGTATTTGAGGTTGACGGCTTGATAACTAGGCCCCATTGCCTAAATTGATTATAGATTATTTAAGATTTGAAAAAAACAAAACATAAACAATGTTAAAAAAAACAAACAAACCTAAAAGGGATAAAAATTTTTTTAGAATAGTTATTTTTAGTTTTTTTTATTCAATGCAAATGAGCTGAAAATGTTTGAGACAATGGGGCCCATTTATCAAGCTCCAAACGGAGCTTGTGGGCTCGTGTTTCTGACGAGTCTTCAGACTCGCCAGAAACACCAGTTATGAAGCAGCGGTCTAAAGACCCCTGCTCCATAACCCTGTCCGCCTGCTCTGATGAGGCGGACAGGAATCACCGCAAATCAACCCGATCGAGTACGATCAGGTTGATTGACAACTCCCTGCTGGTCAGCCGATTGGCCGCGAGTCAGCAGGGGGCGGCGTTGCACCAATGTTAAATGCGGAGAGCGTATTGCTCTGCACATTCAGCAAGGTTGGATCAGGTCCGCAAGACCTTTGATAAATAGGCCCCAATGCCCTACTAAATGCTCTTATAATGGAAACTTTTTTTTTTTGGATAGGGATTTTTTTAGGGTAGGTTTTCTTAGAAAAGGGAAAAAAAAATAAAGTTAAAAGAGCTATGATAGCTTTAGGGCAATGCCCTACCAAATGCCTTTTCAGGGTAATTTTTAGACTAGTTTTTTTAAATAGGCTTTGGCCTCTAGTTATATAGCTCCGTAAGGAGCTTGATGGCCCCTGTTTCTGGTGAGTCTTCAGACTCGCCAGAAACAGCAGTTATGAAGCAGCGGTCACAAAGACCGCTGCTCCATAACCTGTCCGCCTGCTCTGAGCAGGCGGACAGACATCGCCGGAGATCAACTCGATCAAGTACGATCGGGTTGATTGACACCCCCCTGCTGGCGGCCTATTGGCCGCAAGTCTGCAGGGGACGGCGTTGCACCAGCAGCTCTTGTGAGCTGCTGGTGTAATGCTGAATACGGCAAGCGTATTGCTCGCCATATTCAGTGAGGTCTGGCGGACCTGATCCGCAGTGTCGGATCAGGTCCACCAGACCTTAATAACTAGAGGCCTTTGAGTGGTTGGGTGTTACTTTTATTGTAGAATGGGTTGTATTTTGTGGAGCAAAAGAGCTAAATCACTTTAGTGCAATGCCCTACAAAAAGCCTTTTTAAGGGTTATTGCTATAGTAACTTTTAGTGTTAAAGTGTATGGGGTTTCTTTTAATAAACATACAGTTTTATAAAGTTTGGAGTTGAGGCTTTATTTTGCTGTGTTGTAGATAACAATGAGTTGAACTATTAAGGTTGTTTAGTTTGTAACAGTGATTTTACATTTGTGAGTGATAATATTGTTGCTTTGCTGTTTTAGGAATTATTAAGCAGTTGTATATTAAAAAGCACCAAGTTTCTTATCTGGAAACACACTTCTGTAAATAATAACAGCTGCAGGATGCTAAGAAACACCAACAAATTGTGCTAACATGACATCAGTTTGAGCCCATACTTCCCAACTTCATTCTTGCAACTTCAGTGAGCTTCAGTAGATTCATAGTAGAAAATAAACTGCTAAAATAAATATAAAAGACATCTCTTTTCACAAAATACATTAAAATTGGATGGAAATTACATGTACAAAATATTTAAAGCGATGACAACAAAAACTTGTGAATATAAAGAGCCAAGTCTATTAAAAATACAGCAGGTAAAACTGATGTCTGGACATGCAGATTCATTGATCACACTTAACAATAAATAAAAGGAACAGATGACTTGATTCCAAAAGTGTATCCCTGAGCAGGACTGGGCCACCTGTATATGCACAGGTTACAGCAGATAGGAAGTACAAAGTGCTGGCACAGAGAGACTGCATCAAATTGCTAGGCAACATGACACAGGGAGCAGGAAAACAGATCTTAGAGCTGCAGCAGCATGGTTGGAAGCGGTGGATCATGACAGTGCCCCATCCTCAATGTCCCCTCCGGGTAACAGGACCAGGTTTGGACAGATGAGCCTTATGGAAGGCCCTCATCAATGCAGGAGCATAGTCCTGGGTGGCCAGTTCCTAGGACCTCTTGGTGATGGGATAGCCCTTCCAATGGATGAGATAATACAAGTTCTTGCCACGAAGCCTGGAATCCAAGATATGGCTTACCTCAAATTCTGGTTGTCCATCAATCACCAGAGGAGGAGGAGATATCCTTTTTTCTGGAATGCTTATTGTGGATCCCAGGTTTGAGAAGAGAGACATGAAAGACCATGATGGATCTTGAGATTCTTGGTGAGGGCTAGTCAATAGTTAATAGAGCAGACCTGACTCATAATACGAAAAGGACCCACATAACGATGGGCCTAACTTTGTTAAAGGTGTTTTGAGAAGTGTTGTGTGGAAATCCAAACCTTCTCTACGTAAAGGAAATTGGGTGCTGCCTTACGTTTGCATTCAGCATAAAACTTGTAACTACTGGAAACTTTAGAAAGGAGTAGACAGATCTTTTGCAACTGGTGATAAGGTCTTTTAGCACATAGATCAGCAGCAGGTACTCCAGTGGTTGAGGTAGAAAGAGGAAAGGTTCTGTGTTTAAAACCATGTGGGTTCACAGCAACAGCTTCCAAATGCAAATGTCACACATGGGGGCCCATTTATCAAGCTCCGAACGGAGCTTGTGGGCCCGTGTTTCTGGCGAGTATTCAGACTCGCCAGAAACACCAGTTATGAAGCAGCGGTCTAAAGACCGCTGCTTCATAACCCTGTCCGCCTGCTCTGATGAGGCGGACAGGAATCGCCGGAAATCAACCCGATCAAGTACGATCAGGTTGATTGAAACCTCCCTGCTGGCGGCCGATTGGCCACGAGTCAGCAGGGTGCAGCATTGCACCAGCAGCTCTTGTGAGCTGCTGGTGCAATGTTAAATGCGGAGAGCATATTGCTCTGCTCATTCAGCGAGGTCTTGCGGACCTGATCCGCACTGGTCCACCAGACCTTAATAACTAGAGGACTTTGAGTGGTTGGGTGTTACTTTTATTGTAGAATGGGTTGTATTTTGTGGAGCAAAAGAGCTAAATCACTTTAGTGCAATGCCCTACAAAAAGCCCTTTTAATGGTTATTGCTATAGTAACTTTTAGTGTTAAAGTGTATGGGGTTTCGTTTAATAAACATACAGTTTTATAAAGTTTGGAGTTGAGGCTTTATTTTGCTGTGTTGTAGATACCAATGAGCTGAACTATTAAGGTTTTGTAGTTTGTAACAGTGATTTTACATTTGTGAGTGATAATAGTGTTGCTTTGCTGTTTGAGGAATTATTAAGCAGTTGTATATTAAAAAGCACCAAGTTTCTTATCTGGAAACACACTTCTGTAAATAATAACAGCTGCAGGATGCTAAGAAACACCAACAAATTGTGCTAACATGACATCAGTTTGAACCCATACTTCCCAACTTCATTCTTGCAACTCCAGTGAGCTTCAGTAGATTCATAGTAGAAAATAAACTGCTAAAATAAATATACAAGACATCTCTTTTCACAAAATACATTAAAATTGGATGGAAATTACATGTACAAAATATTTAAAGCGATGACAACAAAAACTTGTGCATATAAAGAGCCAAGTCTATTAAAAATACAGCAGGTAAAACTGATGCCTGGACATGCAGATTCATTGATCACACTTAACAATAAATAAAAGGAACAGTTGACTTGATTCCAAAAGTGTATCCCTGAGCAGGACTGGGCCACCTGTATATGCACAGGTTACAGCAGATAGGAAGTACAAAGTGCCGGCACAGAGAGACTGCATCAAATTGCTAGGCAACATGACACAGGGAGCAGGAAAACAGATCTTAGAGCTGCAGCAGCATGGTTGGAAGCGGTGGATCATGACAGTGCCCCATCCTCAATGTCCCCTCCGGGGAACAGGACCAGGTTTGGACAGATGAGCCGTATGGAAGGCCCTCACCAATGCAGGAGCGTGGTCCTGGGTGGCCAGTTCCTAGGACCTCTCGGTGATGGGATAGCCCTTCCAATGGATGAGATAATACAAGTTCTTGCCACAAAGCCTGGAATCCAAGATATGGCTTATCTCATATTCTGGTTGTCCATCAGTCACCAGAGGAGGAGGAGATATCCTTTTTTCTGGAATGCTTATTGTGGATCCCAGGTTTGAGAAGAGAGACATGAAAGACCATGATGGATCTTGAGATTCTTGGTGAGGGCTAGACAATAGTTAATAGAGCAGACCTGACTCATAATACGAAAAGGACCCACATAACGATGGGCCTAACTTTGTTAAAGGTGTTTTGAGAAGTGTCGTGTGGAAATCCAAACCTTCTCTCCGTAAAGGTAATTGGGTGCTGCCTTACGTTTGCGATCAGCATAAAACTTGTAACTACTGGAAACTTTAGAAAGGAGTAGACAGATCTTTTGCAACTGGTGGTAAGGTCTTTTAGCACATAGATCAGCGGCAGGTACTCTAGTGATTGAGTTAGAAAGAGGAAAGGTTCTGTGTTTATAACCATGTGGGTTCACAGCAACAGCTTCCAAATGCAAATGTCACACATGGGGGCCCATTGATCAAGCTCCGAACTGAGCTTGTGGGCCCGTGTTTCTGGCGAGTATTCAGAAACTCGCCAGAAACACCAGTTATGAAGCAGCGGTCTAAAGACCGCTGCTTCATAACCCTGTCCGCCTGCTCTGAGCTGCTGGTGCAATGTTAAATGCGGAGAGCGTATTGCTCTCTGCATTCAGCGAGGTCTTTCGGACCTGATCCGCACTGTCGGATCAGGTCCGCAAGACCTTTGATAAATAGGCCCCCTGGAATCAACTCCAGACCTTTTACTTGCTTAATTGATGATGAAATAACAAAGGAAGTCCATGAAACAGCTTTTGAGTTCATTGTCCAATTAATTTTGGTCCCTTGAAAAAAGAGGGGACTACATATGAAAGAGCTATAATTCCTAAACATTTTCTCCAATTTGTATGTGAATACCCTCAAATTAAAGCTGAGAGACTGCACTTTAAGCGCATATTCATTATTTAACTGTAACTTGAATTTATTTTGGTAAACTGCCGAAATAACAAAACGTGTCAGTGTCCAATTATTTAGAGACCTAACTGTTCATACACACACACATATGCACTTGTTCACATATATAAACATCCTTACACATACACACACATGCACATACATACCCAAACACCAACACATGTACACACACACACACAGATACATATATATATATATATATATATATATATACACATACACACACACACAGACACATATACACACATGCACACACACATTTACATAGATAAATACACAAACACACACACATATACACATACATACCCAAAACACATGCACACACACATACAGATATATATATATATATATATATATATATATATATACAAAACACGGAAGGGAACTGCACTCTCATACCGGACCGGGTACACAAGTCATGTATTGTGTGTTCAGCTCTACAGATTCCAAGTCCTGTGTTGTGTGTTCAGCTCTACAGATTCCAAGTCATGTATCCTGTGTTCAGCTCTACATATTCCAAGTCCTGTGTTGTGTGTTCAGCTCTACATATTCCAATTCCTGTGTTGTGTGTTCAGCTCTACATATTCCAAGTCATGTGTTGTGTGTTCAGCTCTACATATTCCAAGTCCTGTGTTGTGTGTTCAGCTCTACATATTCCAAGTCCTGTGTTGTGTGTTCAGCTCTACATATTCCAAGTCATGTGTTGTGTGTTCAGCTCTACATATTCCAAGTCATATGTTGTGTGTTCAGCTCTACATATTCCAAGTCCTGTGTTGTGTGTTCAGCTCTACATATTCCAAGTCATGTGTTGTGTGTTCAGCTCTACATATTCCAAGTCCTGTGTTGTGTGTTCAGCTCTACATATTCCAAGTCCTGTGTTGTGTGTTCAGCTCTACAGATTCCAAGTCATGTGTCCTGTGTTCAGCTCTACATATTCCAAGTCCTGTGTCCTGGGTTCAGCTCTACAGATTCCAAGTCCTGTGTTGTGTGTTCAGCGCTACAGATTTCAAGTCCTGTGTCCTGGTTTCAACTCTACAGATTCCAAGGCCCCAAGTTATCAAAGTCTGGTGGACCTGATCCGACATTGCGGATCAGGTCCGCCAGACTTCACTGAATACGGCGAGCAATACGCTCGCCGTATTCAGCATTGCACCAGCAGCTCACAAGAGCTGCTGGTGCAACGCCGCCCCCTGCAGACTCGGGGCCAATGGGCCGCCAGCAGGGGTTGTCAATCAACCCGATCATAATTTCCGGCAATTCCTGTCCGCCTCATCAGTGCAGGCGGACAGGTTATGGAGCAGCGGTCTTATGTGACCGCTGCTTCATAACTGCTGTTTCTGCAGGCTCGCCAGAAACACGGGGCATCAAGCTCCATACATATGCCCCCAAGTTCAGTGTTGAGTGTTCAGCTCTACAGATTCCAAGTCCTGTGTCCTGGGTTCAGCTCTGCAGATTCAGCTCTATATATTTCAAGGCCTGTTTTCATAGATTCATATTCAAAGTCTTGTGTTTAGCTCCACAGATTCCAAGTTCTAAGTCCTGTGTTCTGGTTCACAGATTCAATATCCTGTACTTAGCTCCCCAGATTCCAAGTCCTAAGCGTAAAAGGGCTTATTATTAATTTTCTATTGTTAATTGACTGAGCTCAGGAGGAATCATTTTTATCTGGTTGGCGATTTCACTTTCTATTGTTATGCAGCATGGCGACTAGTAATTTTAAAATGTTTTGCCCATGCAACAGATGTCACATTTAAAAGGTTTTGGGATATTCGGCACTAAGTCAAAAAGCATTGTCTGGGGTTTATCAAGTATTTTTAGCAGTTGAATTTGATAAGTGAAATAAAGGAGGTGTCATTAAGTATTGATAATCTGGATGGCGATCAGAAAATCAGGGCTGACATGTTAAATATAGGGCCATTTTCACTTATCAATAATGTAAAACGTGCTTCCAATGTACAATGGACATGGTTACTTGTGATTGCATCAAAACATAGAAGATGGTTTATCATCATCTGTTATTATGCTGATAATTGTCAAGCAAAGGATTAAGATCATCCTTATAATGAAAAACGGGTAAAAATAAGAATAAAACCCGAGTATTTAAAAGTATTATAAGATTCATTTACGCTAAAAACACAGCAATACTGAAAATCATTTCAAACTGCATATAAAATTAGTTTGTAGGGAATAGTAATATGGACCAGAGTATGAAATTGTATTATTAAATTTACTGCTGAACTCAAAAGGTTATAGCTATTTAAAACATGGCATATTTGTAGAGCGCCAACAGATTCCGCAGCGCTGGTATGTATATATATATATATATATAAATATGTGTGTGTTTGTGTTTGTGTATATATAGATAGATATACACACACACACATATATTTATTATTAAGCATATTTCATTAGAATTTATATTTCTTCTTGTGGTGTATTGACATATAACTTGATTATTTTAATATGCACTTGTGATGTAAGTTCCCGTGGCTGAAATTGTTAATAAAGGAAGGTTAATAAAATATTTATTTCAGACTTGTGGTGTTCAATGCTTAATTGGATAGATATTGGCTTTGATCAAGTCATTTACTTATAATTACATAAAGTGTTAACACTGAAGATTGTAAAATCAGCATGCACATGTATAATTAAGAAGGATTTGACACAATTGGTTTATTGTTTGATCACAGCAACTGAACGGGTATATACATTATTTATGTTCTTAGAAGGATTTTAGCCACTCAAGCAGTGAGAGACCTAGCTTAGGTTATACATTTTTTTAGAGCATCCTGTAAACTAAATTTCCTAGAGAGATAAAAGGGTACACAACCCATTTTTACAAAATATTAATAAAATATTTAATTGACAAGAACTTGACTCAGATTCTACTTATACATTGTATCTTTCAGTCACTATCATTACGTTGCACACACTCACACACACAAATGCCTGTATTTATATTTGTGTATATATATTTATATATTAAAATACAAAATGGCCAAATGCATATGGCTTGATAAAAGATTGTTACCGGACAGGGGCGTATTTAGGTTTTGTGCTGCCCTAGGCACTCAAAATTCTGCTGCACCCCCAACCCCCCACCCCACCCCAGGTTTAAGGCCTTTTTTTAGACATAATATTTTTGGGGCAGGATGTAAAAAAAAAAAAAAAAAAAAAAAAAAATGTCTTTTTAAGTAGTATATATATATATATATTTATATTAAGACATTATTTTGCAAGTCAGATGATTAAAGTGTTTATATCAGAAAAAATATCCTTCACTTTATGATAGTTTGTCAGTAGGTAGTTGTTTAACCTTAAACATCTTCTTTGGTGATTGACAGTTATTTAAGCAAAATATCTGCTTGGATAAATATGCAATGAATATACAAACTGGCCTTTAAAAGTACTTAAAAAATACAACAGTAGTTATGATAGGCCCACATACAATCCCATAGGATAGCAATAGCCGGGCCAGCCATTTAAGTCATTAGTAATTGGTTGATTTTGCCACCCGGCCCTGAGTTCAGTAGAGTGGCCCTAGGGACTCAAAATTCTGCTGCCCCTTAAAAATCTGCTGCCCTAGGCACCGGCCTTGTTGGCCTATGCCTTAATACACCCCTGTTACCGGATTTAGGCTGGTGGTGTTAGGCTGAAGAGTCACATCAAGGCTTTTTCCTTCATGAGCCCACCTATGTGATTTCTAGGTGTCTAGGAAAAATTACAAAAGGCTTTGTCATCCTTGTTTAAATCACACTGTGTTTGGTTAGTGACCCAGGTAGGAAGATGCCTTCACACAGCCCTTGCACCTATCACCTTTTGACCAAATACTGTAAATAACCCTTCATTTTTTGCTTTTAACTTAGCCATATGCAGCTAGGTGAGTCCTGGCTTTTTTAGATGTTGTGATTGATATTTATGTGATTTTTCCTATTGGGCTGTGAACCCAGTGTTGTCTGCGGTTAGCTGCCTAAGTCAGTGGATGGTATGTGTGACACCCAAAAGCCTTGCTTTTCACATTTGATTGAGGTGTATACAGTAAGTATACTCCCTTTTAGGGGAACAAGTAATATTATTTTGGATGGAATACACTGACAACTGTGGATTTAAACCTAATTACAATTGTAATTTTCATTTCTTTAGGGTGGTAAGGGATATCATCACCTTTTTACATAAAGCTGCTCACTACACTTTACATTTAGACGCAGATATTCAAAACATTGCCAGACTGACAGGACAATGACTTTCGGGCTTGCTGCCCCTTGGTCTTGTGATAAAGGAGCAGACCTGCTTGTTGGCACTTTCATCGGGTGGAGGGGGCCGTATTTGTAGTGTTCTTACACAGCACAGACAGTGTGCTCACTGAAACCAAAAATGGTTTCTGCTTAGGAACACTTCAAATAAAGCCTCTGTTACTAAACCTACCTTACGTGCCTTACACGGTAAAGTCTCGCCACTGAAAAGGTGGCAAGGCAAACATGGCTGAAACACTACACATAACCTGCACTTCAGAGATTGGAATATATTGCGCTACTGGCGAGGTATCCCAATCAAAATGCAGGTTACTCCCCTGGAATTTATTTATTTATAAAATATTTTACCAGGAAGGATACATTGAGATTTCTCTTGTTTTCAAGTATGTCCTGGGTTTTCAAGTATGCCAAGCTAACTTCCACAGAATGCCTGCATCTATTTCATGTCTTTGCTATACCTGACTAGCAAAGACAAAAAAACAACAGCTCCCTATTATAACTATATGAGGTTTAGTGGTGGAAGCTTATTGTGGTAGACTATTATCGGTTTAGGGGTTAAGCAGTGTAGGGGTAATGCGGTGGGCTATTGGCGGTTTAGACGTTAATAGGTTAGGAAGTTTATTGGAGTGGGCTATTGGTGCTTTAGGGGTTAATAGGTTTGGAAGTTTATTGCGGTGGGATATTGGCAGTTTCGGGTTTAATAGGTTGGAAGTTTATTTAGGTAGGCCATTGGTAATTTGGGGGTTAAGTAGTGTAGGTTTAGTTTGCAGTGATGGGTTATGTTGGTTTAGGGGTACAAAGGTAGATGTATTAGACTTGGTGCTATATAATACAAAGGGATCCTTTATTTTACATCTGGTTGGTATATATCCCCAGCATCGCCACCCATTGCGATTTATTGTAAAATGTAGAAATTAGCATATTAACCTTCCAACGCTTAGCTTTCAACAAAAAGAACCACAAGCACAAAGTGCATTTGATGATAAAAGTAAATTGGAAAGTTGTTCAAAATTGCATGCCCTATCTGAAAAATGAAAATTTGACTAGACTGTCCCTTTAATGAAACCCACCCTGCTATTTCAATTATAGAAATAATCTTGAAGGAAAAATGTACTAAACATTTCATACTCTGCAGTAGGTATAACAAATCATTTGTAAAACATTAAGGGAAAATTATTTTACAGTACTCTATTCCTTTAAGAACATCATCAAAATACTGAGAGGTGCAATGTTTTTTTGTTTTTGTTTTAAAGAATTTTACATACTAATGTGTATTGTTTTGTAGTCCAGGGATACGCATTCTTTTCTGTGGCCAGTTAAATGAGCTTCTGTAATAATAAAGTAATCACTGTGTAGAACGTTACAAGAAAAATTCACACAAAAAAAAGACATTGGTGCATTTCAATTTTGATCAGAAACATTTTCTTAGCAAACATTTATTAACAAATATGCTTCTTTCTAGCAAAAGCTTTAACTGCCTTGAGTAAAAACTTGTACTGTGCAAGTGCATGTGAACCATATTTGAATATGCACCAGCATTTTAAAGGTATGTCTGCTTAGAGAGCCATTGGCCCCAAGTTATCAAGGTCTGTCAGACCTGATCCGACAGTGCGGCTCAGGTCCGACAGACCTCGCTGAATATGGTGAGCAATACGCTCGCCGTATTCAGTATTGCACCAGCAGCTCACAAGAGCTGCTGGTGCAACGCCGCCCCCTGCAGACTCGCGGCCAATAGGCCGCCAGCAGGGGGGTGTCAATTAACCTGATCGTACGCGATCGGGTTGATTTCCGGCGATGTCTGTCCGCCTGCTTTGTGACCGTTGCTTCATAACTGCTGTTTCTGGCGAGTCTGAAGACTCGCCATAAACAGGGGCCATCAAGCTCCATTCGGAGCTTGTTAAATAGAGGCCATTGTATTGAGTTGGTGATGGCACAAGACATATATATATTAGAATATCTTTATAGCTTTTCAGTATTTTGGCTTGGCTGATCTCTTGAGTTAAATAAGTCACTAAGGCCTCTAGTTATGAAAGTCTGGTGGACCTGATCCGCCAGTGCGGATCAGGTCTGCCAGACTTTGCTGAATATGGCGAGCAATATGCTCGCCGTATTCATCATTGCACCAACAGCTCACAAGAGCTGCTGGTGCAACGCCGCCCCCTGCAGACTCGCAGCCAATATGGCGCCAGCAGGGGGGTGTCAATCAACCTGATCGTACTCGATCGGGTTGAATTGTGGAGATATCTGTCTGTGCTCAGAGCAGGCGGACAGGTTATGGAGCAGCGGTCTTTGTGACCGCTGCTTCATTACTGCTGTTTCTGGCGAGTCTGATGACTCGCCAAAAACACGGGGCATCAAGCTCCATACGGAGCTTGATAAATATGCCCCTAATGCTCCTCTACAGCTTTCCGAGCAAGTTGAGAGAGAGCCACTTTCCCTGCACAGACATAAACACAGGTGGTGAAGCAGTGTCAAGAACCTCTCTACCTACTGCTCTGAAAAGGATTTATTTAACCAAACAGTGTGCATGCACATCAGGTATTATTTCAGCCAATTAAAGTGCAATTGATCCGTCAATCCATAAAAAAAGCTTTGGAGCAGGCACTTTGGATTCAACTGAAGTCACATCAGCAACATCTAATAGGCTGTGGGTGGGGGCAGGTCTCACTGCTGTTACTAGTTCAGCAACATATTATATAGGTCTTGTACAGTGTACAGGCACCATTCAAGGAAATAATTCTTCCAGCTGTTCTGTGTTTCCTTCACATGCCCTTTGCAACTTAAACTTCTTGGTAGTCCCCCTACCCCAGCTAATATGCCACCACCCATGGCAGCCAAGGGACAATAGCTACCATGAAACAGTGTTTCCCTGCACTATAGTTGAAGCACATGTTGGGCCTGGGACTGGTATCCCACTCTCCTAAAGGGCCGGTTTAACTGAGACCAGTCAAGTGGATTAGAAGGCTGCCCTTTTATTAACTTGATGAATCCCTAATGCAATTTCTGCTTTCAAACTGGTTGTAGTTGTATTCTTTCTGTGATTTTTTCTTTAAACAGATGTGTATTTCTGTGTATGTGTGAGAGTGTGTCTATGTGTTTATAGTTGTTTGTGTGTGTTCTGTGGTTTCACTAATTTCAGACATTTCCGACAGGTTATTTCACTACCTGCTATTATTTCTTGGAGATACAGGTTTGAAAAAACCTAATCAGAATTCAGCCTGGTAAAGTTTCCTATCTTGCCCCAGATTACTGGAACATTTTGTGGTTTCTCGCTGTCAACAACACTTGTCACATTAAATATTGCTTATTGCTAACTGTCTAATGCTCTTCCTGTTTCACAGCACTTAGAGAAAATGAAAACCTTATGTGACAACATAGTTTGTAACTTTCTCTAATGTTGGCATGATTGGTGAATGTAGGTCAACATCCCAACATTTACAAAAGCAGGGCCAGACTGGAAATAAAAACATCCCTGAAAATATTTTAAGACCAGCCCTATTTTCTTTTTTTTTACCAAAAGATTAATAGTTTTTTATTGATTTGCTAATAATGTAAAGATTTTAAACATGGCATGATTTGTATTAATGATATCCAATCCTCATTTAATATATTACAGATCTGGATGTTGGTGCTGGATCCTCAAGCCAGGGCTTGTCACAGTATGGTATGTCTCGTTTTTTTTTTTTATAATGAATTTTTATTGAGGCTATTTAAAACAGAAAATACAGTTTCAAGAGTCAAAAATCAAGGTTAACATTTACAGTTTGTCAATTAACATATATAAGAAAATATATCGCTGATCTGTAAATCTTACATCAGAAGTCAAGAAGAAGAAAAAAGAAAAAACTTAAGCCTCTCATTTTTTGTTGTATTTCTAGTTCCTTCTGACTATTTAATAATTGTGCTTCATAAATGTTTTAGCCGTAGGGCAGGGAGTGCGGCCCCGGGCGAGAGAGACCGAGAGGGAGAGAGGGAGAAGAAAAAAAAAAAAAAAAAAAAAAAAAAAGGGGTAGGGATAGGGTAAAATGTACATTTATAGGGTGATAGCAGAGATATAGCAACCTCTATTACCAGCATCCTAATAGAACTAATTCTGAGTGTCTGAAAGGATAAATTAATTGAGACACTTGTCCTGACGGGAAGATCTTGATAAACGCTGACCATTTTAAAAAAAATAAAGTCACTTCTCTTTCAGAAGTTAAAGATACATTCAGTTGTTCAATAATGCACTGATTTTTCATATGGTTTTTAATTTCTTGAATTTTAGGTGTCGAAGAGTCTCTCCAACTCCCAAAAATCAAATTTCTTGTTACCAAAATTGCAGTATCTCTAATCTTTTTGGATTCTGAGTTTGTAAGGGATTTTCTGAGAAAGACCACCTCTGCCAAAGAGAGAGAGAGCATAGGAAGCTTTAATACATTAATCATCCAAAATTCTAATTTCCGCCAAAGCTGTTTAATTCGTGGACATGACCATATCATATGGACTAGGTCAGCTGCTGGGTAGGAACATCTAGGACATTTGTTAAATCTACAGTTGTGCCATTTGAACCCTTTAAGTGGAGTATAGTAGGTTCTGTACAGTAATTTAATATGTGATTCTCTCCAACTTGAGGATAATGTGGTATGGGCTACGATGTCTATAGATTTTTTCACTTGCTCTAATTCGATGTCAAGTTCTGGAGCTAAAAGATTCCATTTTTGTGTTATCTGCTGAAGATTATTATCTCCTCCTTGAGAGATCAATTAGTCATACCAGATTGATATAGACGTTAAGTCTTTTTTGGCTAATATAGGCCAGCTATCCAGTTTCCCCCAGGACCAAGCCCATCCGAATTTCTCTGCCAGTGTGAAAAGATAGTGTCTGGCCTGGAGGTAAGCAAAGAAATCTCTATTGCTCATGTCAAATTCCTGTTTCAATTTTTCGAATGTTTTAACCGATAAGGTGCTTTGATCTATAAGCTGAGACATAGCAGAAAGACCCTTTTCTTGCCATGTCTGAAAGATTCGTGACTGAGTGCCCTCTTGAAATTCTGGGTTACCACATAAAACTTGAAATTTTGGGATGGTTAAATCAATATTTAGTTTCTGTCCAAGTTTTTTCCATGCTTGGATTACCATGTATATTGAGTGGAGTTGTTTCACTTTCTTTGGTATTAGATAAATTGGGCAATGGATTAAAGCTATGGGATTAAAAGGAGATATAATGTTCCTCTCTAAGTTGTTGTTAGTAAAATAATCCTTATTCGCTATCCAGTCTATTGCGATGCGAGATAGAAAGACCAAGCTGTATTTGCTAAGATCTGGGAGAGCCATTCCGCCGTATCTTTTTGGAAGATAAAGTTTATTCAAGGAAATTCGCGGTCTTTTGCATTTCCATATAAAGTACCGAAGAGCCCTGTTTAAACTTTTCCAGTCATTGACTTTCAAACTTATCGGAATATTTTGTAAGGGATATAGAATTTTGGGGAGGAGGGACATTTTAAATAAAGCAATTCGACCTGAGAGAGATAATGGAAAGTTCTGCCAGCTAATCATATAATCTTTTATTTTAGAAAGAATAGGGGAAATATTGAGGCTGTACCACTCTTTTGGGTTAGTTGAAATATTGATGCCTAGACATTTAAAGTGAGTCAAGACCTCTTTAAAGGGTATCGTAGCATGCAAGGCCTCACTTTTCTTGACCCATAATAATTCCGACTTGGAAACATTTAGTTTATAGCCTGTGAAGGTTCCATATGAATTAGTTATCGAGATCAATTTTGGGATATTGATCGATGTGTTAGACATATAAATGAATACATCATCCGCATATAAAGCTATTTTTTGCTCCAGTGAGCCAATTTTTATCCCCTGTAAAGACTGTCGAATTTTAAGGGCTAAGGGTTCGATCGCTAAATTAAATAGTAGCGGTGACAGTGGGCACCCTTGTCTTGTGCCCCTCTGGAGATTAATTCATTTAGATTCAAGTTTATTGACAATTAATTTAGTTGAGGCGTTTCTGCAAAGATTAGAGATGAAAGAGATAAAATTATCCTTAAACCCGAATCGGAGCAAAGAGTTCAGGATGTGTTGGTGATAAACTGAATCAAACTCTTTTTCGGCGTCAAGCGAGATGATCGCTATGTCTGATTGATCTTGAGAAGAGTCTTCACGGGAATTATAAAAGTAATCAAGCACTAAAAATAATTCTCTAATCTTAGCTGCCAGATTGCGTCTGCGAAGAAAGCCCGCCTGATCTTTATTAATAAGATCACCTATAACTTTTTGGAGTCTTTTAGCTAAAATGGATGTTAATACCTTATAATCAGAGTTGAGTAGTGCGATGGGCCTGTAAGACTCTTTTTTCAATGGGTCTTTCCCTGGTTTCAGTATTAATGATGTAGTGGAAGCTGCAAAAGATATAGGAACAAGCTTGTTATTTATGTAGAAATGATTAAACATTTCTTTTAAGTAAGGGGTTATAATTGGAGTCAGAATCTTATAAAACTCGTTAGGGAGTGAGTCCGGGCCCGGGGCTTTGTCCAGAGGCAGCTCTTAAATTGTTGTAGTAATCTCTTGATCAGAGATGGGAGCATTAATCTCGATTGCTGCTTCTTCACTCAAGACTGGATGTTCAAGCCCTTTCCAGAAAAGCTCAGAGGCCACTTCGTCTGACTCTTTTTTGTCATAAAGATCTTTATAATAAGTAAAGAAGGCTTCAGTGATCTCTCTTGTGTTTTGTAATAGCGTTCCTTGTTCCAGAAGAGAGTCAATTAAGGGATTTCCTTGCACATTTTTAACTAGATTTGCAAGCAGTTTCCCTGCCTTATCGCCATATCTATAAAACTTAGATTTAGTTTTAAGATCAGCTTGGACTGAATTACGCATCAAAAGAGTATCTCTCTCTCTCTTCGCCGAGGTATATTGCTTCCAATTTAATGAGGTTGGTTGGGTTAGATATTTATTGTAGCTGTTGGTAATAGATCTCAGTGTTTCACTTTCTCTCAAGGCTACCTTTCGCTTAAAATCTGCCATATAAGCAATAATGTGCCCCCTCATTACCGCCTTGCCAGCTTCCCAAAGTGTACTTGGGTCGTTAAACAGTACCGGCATTTAAATCAAAATATTCAATCATTCTGGTTGTCAGCCAGTTCTTAAATTTAAAGTCCTTCAGCAAAAATTTGGGAAAGAAGAATCGGCGTGAAGTATGTATTTTATCTATTATTGGGATTTTCAGTGCTATTGGGGCATGATCTGAAATAGTCACTTGCAATATTTTTGCTATGGGTCCAAACTTTAATAAATTCTCATTGACCAGGAATAGGTCAATTCTGGAGAGAGACCTTACGTTCTTAGCCTTGCATGTGAATTCTCTTTGATCGGGATTCTGGATCCTCCATATATCTTTAAGAGCTAGATTCTTAGTTAAGATTTTAAACATTTTACCTTCTATCTTATCCCTCTTGGACATCCCAGTTTTGGGAGCTTGCCTAAGTCTGTCTAGAGAAGTCTGTGGAACCATATTAAAGTCTCCTGCAACAATTATGTTCCCTTCACCTATTTGTAAAATTTTTGTTTGAAGAAACTCCCAAAAATTCCTCTCAAATTTATTAGGGGCATAAAGGTTACAAAGTGAAAAAATCGAGTTTGCTATTCTAATCTTTAAGATCAAAATTCTACTATTAGGGTCCTTATATTCTAATAAGACTTCATATGGGGTTTTTCTTCCCTAGGAGGATGGCTACCCCTCTTTTCCTCTCAATGCTTGGTGTAAAAAACACCTCCTTTACCCAAGAAGATTTCAGTTTGGAAGATTCTTGTGCATTTAAGTGTGTCTCCTGGATAAACGCGATGTCTGAGTTGAGTTTCCTCAAATGTGAGATTATCAATTTGCGTTTTATTGGGGTTGTTATTCCACCAACATTCCAGGAGAAATGTTTTTTAATTTCTTACATTAAAAAAGAGAAAAATATCAAACATGTGTGTCTCTTATTCATTAGTGACACCATGATCTAAATTGAACCGTCATATTGTGAAAACTAATAACTTATATCGTGTTATTTTACACATTTTTCATCATAAATTTTTTCTGCCTTTGAGGCATCATCAAAGAAATATACCTGACCCTGGACTTTTACTTTGAGCCTAGCTGGGTATACGACTGTAGCTGTGAATCCTTCTCTAATCATCTTACCGCAAATTGGAGAGAGCTCCCTCCTTTTTAGAGAGGTTTCATATGCGAAGTCCTGGAATATCAGGACCCTGTGCCCATCTAATGTAATGGGTGCATTTTTGCATGAAAGTTGCATAATCTTGGTCTTATCCTGAAAATTTAGGTATCTCACTATTATATGTCTAGATCTCGAATTATCCCCATCTGAAGGGGGAGGTCTCCCCAGTCTGTGGGCTCTCTCTACCGCCAAGGGTAAATCTTCTTTAGGAATATTCAACAGTTGTGGTAGAGTCTCAGCTGTGAATTTCAAAAGGTCAGTAAATTGTGTATTTTCAGGAACCCCGATTATTCTAACATTATTCCTTCTGGACCGATTTTCTAAGTCCTCGATCTTATTCTGGAGTTCTTTCAGGGTTGAGGAGTGTGCCTGCAATTTAGTGGTCTGTGTAGCTGAGTTATCCTTGAGGTCAGACACCCTTTGTTCGACCTCTTGGATCCTGGTTGCAAACTGCTTAACCTCCAAAGATAGAGCATGTAGATCTTGTTTTATTTCTGTTCTAAGGGACTCAAACTTAGGGTTCAGAGCTTCTATAATGTCATTAACAATTGTTTGTGAGTTAATAGTTTCTTTTGATTTTATAGCCAATCCTGCTTCGGAATGTAGCTCCGCTGCAGGTTCGGCTATGGTTTTGTTCTTCTTGTCTCTGGATTTAGAGGCCATGGTTGGTGAACAGTTTTTAAGGTGACTTGGTGAATTTAAAAATGTATCCATAGGTGACGTGACATGCACTTAAAAAAGATTGTGCAATGCAAGAAAAGGAGGTATCCCATGTTGTGAAGGTTTATTTACGTGAATAAGTGGTGTGTAAGAAGGGGAGAAAAAAAAAAAAAAAAAGGGGGTGATGGTGTAGTGAAATGTGAAAGTGAGGAAAAAAAATTAAAGTGGCTATTCAAGGTGAGATGTTTTGATTTAGTAAAGTGTTTTGGACCACGGTTTCTCAAACCCAGGAGGCAAGAGATTATCTTCTCAACTATTGAGCCCTACTGTGAAAAGGCTATAAAGTGGATATGGGGGCAGTCAAGAATACCTGATTTCAGCTTTACAGTTATTTACTGTTATACACAATTGCAATAAATTCCTAAAAAGAGATCCAGAAAAAAAGAAAGCCCAGGGTTTATCAATTAGCACTTCTGTGATATGCAGGTTAGTCTTGGGTAGAAAAGAAAACGCATCCACAGTCAAAAAATACCTAAAGAGGGATGAGGTTTGTAGTTTTGTGTTTTTCCACTGTTACAGTGATTCTGTACCGCTCAAGATATGCAATAATGTAAGCCCCTATATTTGTGAGAATCTCTTTCAATCCCTGTTATCCCAGGTTTCCAAAGATAAAAAGTAGCCCAATCAAGACAGAGTCTATAGAGATACTCCTTTGTACCCTGAGAGCCAGGAAGCCCTTGTTTCATACAAGGAAGGGATCCCAGATACCTGTGGAGAAAGTCACTAGGAAAGTTGAGGCACAAGAATATCCATATTCTACAAATTAACAGACTCCTCTATGTAAAAATATTTACCATAAAAATCTGTTATTTAGCGACAAAGAGGCGTTAAGTTCAAGGAGGGAGCTGTATTTTTTTTTGTGTAAGGTAACCTTGAATAAAAAGAAAGCAACAACAATTGTAAATAGCTAAGGTAGGAAGAAAATTTGTAGCTCTCTACCAGCGCAATATTTTTGCGCTGCCCAAGAACCACAACACCTTAACCTCTTGATGTGTGGAAATATTTTTCCGCTCTCCTCTCCTTCTTCCCCCCTCTCTCTTTCCCTTCCCCTCTCCTCTCCTCCTCTTTTAATTATAGACTATTATCTTAGGTTACTGAGAATGCTACTAAGAGGGGAAAAATAGAGGGCTGACTAGTATATTATGGCTCTAGGTATACATGTCTGGGGAGGAGAAAGCAATGTAGTTTTTTTTTTCTATTCCTTCTCCTTCCCCCCTTTATACTGCAGTATTTTTAAGCAACTTAACAGATTAACCTCCTAATAGGAGTAGAGCTTATTCAAAACTGCTTAGTGGGCAAGCAATGTTACAGAGAATTATCTCCTGTCTCCTCTTAGCCTGACTAATATCTCAGGACACCTGGGAAACAGGACCATAAAGCACAATCATAAAACATAATCTATTTTGTCTGCTACCATAAGTGACTTTGTACTCAGAGAAGACAACAAGGCCTAGCATATCATGGTCAAGGTGTACCCAGAGAATTGTACTCAGCTATTTTCAACTATATTCGGACTTAATAGATATCTATAATTGACCAATTTCTATATTACCATCATAATATACACATGTAGAGTGGGAACAGGTGTTTAGATAATGTCAATATAAGGCAAAAAGAAAAAAAAAAGGCAAAGAGAGAAAAAAGAGAAAAAAAAACAACAAAAAGTTTGGTGCAGTTCAAATCGTTTACATAGCTTCTGATGCCTGTATGAAGCTATATGAAGCTATATGTTTAGTGAGACTTAAGGGGTGGTGGAGTAGTAAGCACTTAAAAGTTATATTTAGTTCATCCCCTTTTCTTCTCCTCTTTCTCCCCTCTTACTGAGAATTACTTCAGGATCTCCCCTTCATCCCTTTAAAGGACTCAAAGTTTTTTGTCCAGGGCCCCTAGAGTAAGTTCCAAGACTTATCTTATCCAGCCCTCAGTTTATGTGGTGTAGACCCCCTTTAAGAAAACCCCTTGAGTTTCTCACAAAAGAGAGAAAGGGGGAGCAGGAATCTTTATTTAAATATCAAACCTATCAGTTTTTATGAAGAAAATTTCTTATCTCAGTATTTTTTGGGTTTTTTTCAGCTTTACCTTACCCCGTCTTTGATTCTTGTGTAGGGTCCAGGGGGTTCTCTCAGGCGATCTGTTTCGCTCTATCCGAACCCTCTCAGGTGTTCGCCCAGGTGCTCGCTATCTATGTCCTCCGTAAGCAAGAAGGCAGATAGAGCCAGGGAGTGATAGGAAGAGCGTAACCAGCAGCGTTATGGAGCCTCCTGATTCAAAGGGTGATCCGGCTATCAGCCACCAAGCTAGCTTCTCTCCGCCTGGGATCTCTGCGAGGAATGGTCAGGTTGGGCCAGGGACTCCCAATAATGTCACAGAGGGAGGCACAGTGAGATAGCTATCCCAGCCTTAGGACGTGGACGCCGCACTGACACAGGTAAGCAGTTAAAGTTTGTATCTCCTCAGTGCTTCTTGTTTCCTCCTATTGAGCTATCGAGCCCCCAAGCGCAACATCGGTGGGAGGGGGGGACTGCTCCTCAGCCTGCAAGGCTCCTACTTCCTCCAGATGGGGCAGAGAGTGCCTAGCAGCACGGCAACGGGAGGAGAAAAGGTCGGCTATCTCGATCTCAGGACGTAGCCACAGGACTGATATAGGTAGACAGTTTAGGCTATTAGAGACTGTCTCCCTCGACACTTCTTGTTTCCTCCTGATGGGGTGACTGCCCCCCTAGCACAGCTCCGGTGAAAGGGGGGGATTGCTCCTCGTGTGCTTCAGCCTGAAGGACTCTAGGCTTTTTCGGGCTATCTACCCCCCTCACGCAGCACCGGTGGGAGGGGGGACTGCCGCACTTGTTCTTTAAGTCCCTGGATAACTCCTACACAGATCGACTTGTGTATGGGCCAGGGCAAAAGGTGTTATATTGTAGCGCAAGCTGTGACAAGTGCTGCGGGAGTTCCTCAAGGCTCATGCAGAGCCGGCTGCTGTGTCTTTCCTCTCGGTTGCAGAGGTTCCCGGCGCGAAAACTACCGCCAAGGGTTACCTGCAGGGAGCAGAGCTTGCAGCACACAACCTGTCCACAAACTCCTCCTCCGGAACTCGAGCCACCAGCCCTATTTTCTATTGAGTCAGTAAAATATATCCCCAATATCTTTTTTTTTTTTCAGAATGAAAGTATATTAGTTTATAATAATAATAATAATAATAATAAAGGGTATTATTGTATAGGCATCATACAACCCAAATTTATCCATGACTCCCTTACACAATGTAAAAATAGTTAGTATGATCTGGAGAAGATACTCAAAACAGTGTGTCACTCTTTCTTACAGTATGACCTGACTAGACATTTTTAATACTTTTCAGAATAGGGCAAATAAAATGGTGCATGGTCTAGGAAACAAAACTTAGAAGGTAATACGTTGTGACCTTAAAACTTATAGTTCAGAGGAGAAAAGAAGATAGCTGATACAGCTGCATAAAATCAATAGCAGTCCCATCCCTTAAATTGTAGTTAGCGAGCCCCAGCTGCTCCTGCCCACTGGGAAATCCGGTATCCTGGTAGGCCAATTCGGCCTTGTGCAAAAGTCAACCAGTACCTATAAAAAATAACCTATCCCACCCTCTCTTAGTACCCACAGAACCTGAAAGCAACTTACAGCTATATAATAGCAACCTCAGGTACATAAAGGAAAGAGCGCACACAATTATTATAGTACTGCTCACTTCCAATCTGTACAACGGTCTTATGGGTATATTTATCAAAGCGTCAACTGGAAATGCGCTTGAATCCCACGTTATATTTTTGCGAGATTGATTCGCCGTAGTTATCAATTTGTCAAATGCTGAAATTTGTGATGTAATATACGCTCCCACAATCTCAATCTGATGTAAATCGATGCTTGCATCATTACAGATATTCCAAATTCACATTGGACTCTTTTTCCAATTTATCAAACATTCAACAGGTACGCTCGCTTCTATTCCAACGCAGCGTACCTAGTTTTCAATCCGCCACTCTTAAGGCTGTGGATGCCATAGAAATCAATGGGAGTCTGAAAACACAGAAAGCTTATGTTCGATGCTGCAAGAGAATGAAGTATATTACATAATAAAAGTAAGTTAGAAACTTTATTAAAATGGTAAACCTTTTCTAAATCAAACAATATTATTGCTCCACATTTGGTGCACTAGTAGATATAGGGATACAAATGAAAAATACATTACTACTTATGGATTATGTTACATCTTTGTCTCTCATTACAAAGTAATGGGACAATAATATTTCTCCAAATTTGTTGCACAGTTCTGCCCCAAACTTGTTGCACTAATATATATAGAGATACAAATGAAATAAATACACAAAATAATATAGCTAACTTCCATTTTATATTTTGGGAAAAATCTATTTGCTTCATGTTTAAGCCAATTATGACGCAACACTTTCGCACCAATTATGACGCAAACTCCTAAACAACCCACATAATAGTGAATTTTTAAACCCCTTTTGATTGGAATATGCATAATCACATGATTTATGACATCAGCCAATCTATTTCAAATACACATTTTAAACTATCACTAACGAATCAAATTGCTCGATACTTGTGTCATTGATCATTCATCAGAACTTGTAAGTGCCATTTGTTACATTGTGTATTATACTTTGAAAGTATGTATATGTTTAATTAGTATTAAAGATAAACAATGATGCTGACATTAGGACACACAGTGTAATATTTTAGACAATGATTTTAAAATTTGAATTGATGTTTGATTCAATATAATCTTAAGATGATAGCTCAAAGGGATAGCCCGTACACCTAACAATAAACTGTCATGATTCAGATACAGCAGAAATTAAAATCACCTCTTTACTGTCATGCTATTTTCAGTGCATTTCTTCCTCATCTTATATGCCAGCCCATTTTATAACACCTGTGAAGGGGTTGCTTTTAAAACTAGATTGCAATCAGGAGGAACTCTTAAAATATCCATTGATTGCAAATAAATGCATATGTAATATTCTGATTACATGTTATATTCACAATTATTCCGGCTCAGAATAATAATACATTTACACTATATACATATAGTGGTATAAATAAACACAGAGATATGAAAGACAACATTGTTTAGAACAAAAAAAGGAATTTAGGGACATGTATGTATATATATATATATATATATATATATATATATATACATATTATGTGCTGTATGTTTGTATGTGAAAGCTTATATGTGTATGTATATGTCCATTTTTATTTGTGTATATCTGTATATGTGCATGAGTGTAGCAATGTGTGCATGAATGTGTGTGTGTATGAATGTGTGTGGATGAGTATGAATGTGTGTGTGTGTGTGTGTGAGTATGAATGTGTGTATGTATTTGTGTGTGTGAGTATGAATGTGTGTGTGAGTATGAATATGTGTGTGTATGAATGTGTGTGTGTGTGTATAAATGTGTGTGTGTATGAATGTGTGTGTGTATAAATTGTGTGTGTGTGTGTGTGTGTGTATGAATGTGTGTGTGTGTGTGTATGAATATGTGTGAGTATGAATGGGTGTGTGCATAAATGTGTGTGTGTGTGAATGAATTAATGTGTGTGTGAATGAATTAATGTGTGTGCGTATGAATGTGTGTGTGTGTGAGTATGAATGTGTGTGTGTAAGTATGAATGTGTGTGTGAAAGTATGAATGTGTGTGTGTGTATGAATGTGTGTGTGTATGAATGTGTGTGTGTGTTTATGAATGTGTGTGTGAGTATGAATGTGTGTGTATGTATGAATGTGTGTGTGTATGAATCATGTGTGTGTGTATGAATGTGTGTGTGTATGAATGTGTGTGTGTGTTTATTAATGTGTGTATGTATGTGTGTGTATAAATGTGTGTGTTTGAGTATGAATGTGTGTGTGTGTATGAATGTGTGTGAGTAAGTGAATGAATGAGTGTGTGTGAGTATGAATGTGTGTGTGAGAATGAATGTGTGTGTGTATGAATGTGTGTGAGTATGTGTGTGTGTGTATGAATGTGTGTGTGTTTATTAATGTGTGTGTGTATAAATGTGTGTGTGTGAGTATGAATGTGTGTATGTGTATGAATGTGTGTGAGTATGTGAATGAATAAGTGTGTGTGAGTATGAATGTGTGTGTGTGTGAGTATGAATGTGTGTGTATGAATGTGTGTGTGAGTATGTGTGTGTGTATGAATGTGTGTGTGACTGTGTGTGTGTGTACGAATGTGTGTGAGTATGAATGTGTGTGTATATGAATGTGTGTGTGCATGGATGTGTGTGTGAGTATGTGTGTGTGTAGGAATGTGTGTGTGTCTGAGTATGAATGTGTGTGTGTATGAATGTGTGTGTGTGAGTATGTGTATGTGTGTGTAGAATGTGAGTGTGTCTGAATATGAATGTGTGTGTGTGTATGAATGTGTCTGTGTTAGTATGTGTGTGTGTACTAAGGGATTAAATGCCCTACATCTCCTGAGTGTCTGCTTGTAACTTAACTTAACTTAACACTTAATATAACTTAACAACTAATAAATAAAACACAACACAGTTCTGTGGGTGAAAGACCCGTGGGTCGCATTTATTGGTACCAGCCGTGGAACTGGCAGTTAACTTATCCACGGGTGGCGGCAATCGGGGCCTACATCTAACTATGAATAACCCCTTCTAGAAAATGGCCAAGGGACACAGCTGCAGACCACAAGGCGGAGATACTCACGCAGCTTACATAATTAGGGGTTTTCCGGCCTAACAATACTCAGCCCGAGCACGCCCAAGCATACCAAGCCTGTGGCGTCACCCTGACCGCAATGGCCATTACCAAACCTCCTTCCAGTCTGCAGCCATGATCCTGACCACCCGCCAGAGTAGGGTGCAAGCATTATTAACTCCAAACCTGTAGGTCCAGCCTTGACTTGACAAACAGCATGTCAATAACTGGGGAGTTCAAAATTACCGTCCTTGGTCTTAGGGAAGTAGTTCGAGTAACCCTCTTCCTGCCTCAGACACCTAGTCTCGATAGAGACCTAATGACAGACCGATTGCCGCCTGTTATTTCTTTGACTGAATCAATAGAGCATTACCAGTGCCAATCAGTAATGCCTATCATCAAATCCATAATGCATTACAAGTGCCAATCCGTAATGCATAAGAAATCCATCCGGTTGGATGACAAGACAAAACAACAGAGCATAACAAATTCACAACAGTGCATAACAGGGCTGGGAGGGTGGGGAAAATTCTTCTGGGAGTCCACAGGAACAAAGAGGAAGTGGAATTCCTGTACATCCTTCTTATAAGGTTAGTAGACCCCTCCCAACATAATGCAACATTGTAACTAAAACACACACACACAGCAGCACTCACTCCTACAGGCCTTAACCCTTAGCTACGCTCCGGGCTATTTGCCCTGCACTTTCTTAAGGGATTAAATGCCCTACATCTCCTGAGTGTCTGCTTGTAACTTAACTTAACTTAACACTTAATATAACTTAACAACTAATAAATAAAACACAACACAGTTCTGTGGGTGAAAGACCCGTGGGTCACATTTATTGGTACCAGCCGTGGAACTGGCAGTTAACTTATCCACGGGTGGCGGCAATCGGGGCCTACATCTAACTATGAATAACCCCTTCGAGAAAATGGCCAAAGGACACAGCTGCAGACCACAAAGCGGAGATACTCACGCAGCTTACATAATTAGGGGTTTTCCGGCCTAACAATACTCAGCCCGAGCACGCCCAAGCATACCAAGCCTGTGACGTCACCCTGACTGCAATGGCCATTACCAAACCTCCTTCCAGTCTGCAGCCGTGATCCTGACCACCCGCCACAAGAGACTGACCTGCATATACAATGGTCCTGACTCTTGCCGCCACCCTATACTCTTAGGAGTAACTCCTGCCTGATGTTCTGCAAGAACAAATCTACTCCTGCCGGTTCTAAATGAACCCCATCCTGCCTATACAAACCCTTATGGGCTGCCGAGATGTTCCCGTGCTCTACCACAAAACCCTCGAGTTCCACTACCTGCTTCCTCAGGTCCCTATTGATCTTTTTCCTGACCTGGAAAGCTGCCTTATGACACACCATGTGCCTCCATCTTAATCTAGGGATCACATTCGACCACCCGATTCTCACACCTGGAAACCAGAGTTTGAACTGCCTCAGGTCTGACTGCATTGCCCGGATCAGATCCAATGTGGGAATGGCCCCTAGGAATGGCCCCTACATCATTGCCGCCAGCATGAATTATCAAAATGTGAGGTTTCTCCCACCTTTTCGCTGCGGTCTGGAGCAATGCAGGCAGGTCTGACCAAGACAAGCCTCTGCGCCCTAGCCAACGTAACACAGCCCTGGACGATTCAATTCCTAGCTGCTGTCCTCCTGGCATGGCTGCAGCTCTAATTGCGGCCCAGTGCACATATGAATGGCCGACGATCCACACCCGTACAGGACCTGGACGTGTTTCTGAAACAAAGGAAACAAGAGTTAGCCCGCTTGCAGTAGACCAGGTCCACAACCTTGGCCCATAACCTTCTGGTATCACCCCCGCAAGCCCCCCAAATCTTGCATGCATGACCCTTGATCCCCGATCTCAAACATACAGCGGCCTAACGTAAGATTTATACCGCTGCGACCTCCACCGCCCCAATGAGCGGATCCGATCCGAGGACCAACCCAGCTCTGCTGCTGTCGTCGCTGCCCCCACCCTGAAGGAGTGTGGGGCGATCCGAGACCCGTCTAGGCCAGCCTTTTGCGCTGCCTTCTCCAATACCTTGCCAAACTGGTATCTGGTCAGTGGGTCTCCATTAGCATGTATCAAAAACCTGGAGGAGCCTCCTGGCCGTACTCCCAGGTAAGATGACACTAGCCGCACCGGGCAACAGGCAACACCCTGCTGCCCCGGCAGTGAAAGCCAGGCTCCCCGGCCCTCCTGGTCCGTTTTCGACCTGGGAATGAACAATAGCACGGAGTCCTCCACCAGCCGAACATGGCTGTGCATGACCCCCCCTGTGGCCGCCGTTCTGGCTTGCGGTACCAACTCACCCACCCTTAATGCGCCGTGAAACGCTAAGCCAAAGGCCGCCCCAAAGAGGCGGGCCTCAAAAGGTGAGGAACATATCTCTGGCAACACGTCCAATAATTTTACTAGCCGTTCTGCCGTAATGGGCTCCCTTGTGTCTCGTCGTGGAACTTCCAGACGGCCCCAGCCCCTCAACAGCTGATTCGTCTTTAAAGGCGTATAGCCTGCAGAAAAAAGCCACAGCCGATAGTCTTTCAACCACCGCCCCCTTCGTTGCTCGCTTACCTCTCAGCTCCGCCAGCCAGCGCAACAAAAACCCTTGTTCACCCTCGCAAGAGGGGAACTCACGGAGGTCGCAAAAACCTACCCATTCACTCCAGTACCTCACGTATGCCGACCATGTGCTGGGCGCCAACGAAGCCCGCAACACCGGGATCAGTTGCTGTAGTCCTTCGCCATCTGCCACAAAAAGAGAGGGCAAGAAAGACCATTAGGAGCCGCGGCAGGTGCCGCAGCCCTAAATGCCCCCCACTGGAAGCGCGACAATGCATCCGCAACTATATTCTGCACCCCTGGCACATGCCGTGCCCTAAAGTCAATGTTCAGTTGCAAACATCTCAACACCAGGTGTCGCAAATAATGTACGACCACAGGCGATGAAGCAGAAAGCCTGTTAACCGCAAACACCACGCTGAGATTATCCGTCCAGAAAATCACAGCCCTGTTACTAAACAGGTGACCCCACAATTCCACCGCAACCAGGATAGGAAACAATTCCAGAAGACAAAGATTGCGTGTAAGCCCTCTGGTCGCCCATTCGGTCGGCCAGGGCTCCGCACTCCAAGCGCCTTTAAAGTAAGCCCCATACCCGGATGCTCCTGCAGCGTCCGTGAACAGATGTAGCGCTTGGTTAGATATTGGCTCCCTTCGCCACATGCAGACGCCGTTAAAGTCCTGGAGAAACCTCTCCCAGACCTGCAAATCCGCCACGAGGTCCCTCGTGATGCGAATACGCCATGCCGGAGCCCTACCTCCGCCCAAACACCGCTCTAGTCACTTGCTAAACACCTTCCCCCACGGGATCACTCTCCCCGCAAAATTAAGGAGGCCAAGGAGCGATTGCAGTTCCCGCAGCGAACACGTCTGCGTTGCAACCATGGCCCGCACCGCCGCCAACATCTTGGCGACCTTTTCCTTAGGCAGCCTGCATTCACCTGCCACTGAATCGATCTCGATACCAAGGAACGTCAAGCACGTGCATGGCCCCTCCGTCTTATCCTCTGCCAAAAGAACCCCAAACCTGGCCATCATGAACCTCATGACTTTCATTAAGGAGGCACATTCTTGCGAGTTGGCCGCCCCTACCAGGAGAAAGTCATCCAAGTAGTGCGCCACTCTATCACTCCCCGCCACCGAGACCACCGCCCAGTGCAGGAAAGTGCTGAATGCCTCAAAGTACGCGCAGGATATCGAACAGCCCATGGGCAGACAACGGTCAACATAGTAAACCCCTTCAAACCAACACCCCATCAGCCCAAAGGATGATGGGTGAATCGGGAGTAGCCTAAACGCGGATTCCACGTCTAGTTTCGCCATTAATGCTCCCGGGCCCCGTTCCTTAACCAGAGCCAGCGCGTCGTCAAACGACTGGTAACGGACCGAGCTCAATTCCTCCGGTATAGCGTCGTTTACCGACCGCCCTTTCGGATAAGAGAGGTGTTGTATAAGCCTGAACTTACCTGTCTCCTTCTTGGGGACCACCCCTAGTGGGGAGACAACTAAATCCGGTAGCGGCCGGTCCCTAAAGGGGCCTACGACCCTACCCAAGGCCACTTCTTTGCCCAGTTTTTCCCTGACTGCCTCAGGGTATTGGGAAGCCGATTTCAGGTTTTTCCTGTCTCGTGCTCCCCCCACCCGGCCTACTACCGGGATCACAAAGCCCTCACGCAACCCGCTATCCAGAAGCTGAGCAGCCGCCCTATCAGGGTACCTATGCAGCCATTTACAAATGACCTGGACTCTAAGTGGTGAATCCGCCCTTAGCGCCAGCGGCTCCTTTGCTCCCAAACCGATCAGTTTGGGTGTCTCGCTTTTTGGAGTAATCAGCCCCGGGGTGCTGCCCGCTGCAAAACTTGCAGACGTGCTTGAACGTGCACGAAGTGCCCCGCTCGCACGCCTTGTCCTGGTATCGCCAGCATACACCCCCTTGTCGCCGTCGAAAGCGCAAAGTCTGCCTAGCCCCGGGCGATGTCGCTATGGCGCCTCCTTGCGCCCTCCTTTCCGCATCAAGATGCGCCCAGAGGTGCAAATCCATCGTACCAAAATCAAGCAGTGGGTTGCCCACTTTCTTTTTCCGGTATAACATATCATACTCCCTCCAAGCACCATCGGCAAACTTTCTGTGTATTGCATCGATGGTGTCAACGTACTTAAAGAGTGCAGTCCCCTGATCGGGAAACTTCTCTAAGTAGCAAGTGGCGTATACCCGGAAACACCGATGCCACTCCTCAAGGGTATCAGGCCGCCTAAATTTCTTAGGGCCCGTACCATCCTCCGCCATCTCCTTAAACTTAAAGGCCTCTGCAGACAGCTCAAACATGTTAACATACTTACCGTCCTGAATACGTTTCACAGTTTTAGTTTTAAGGTGTGCATGCAAACTGTGTACCTGGCACGAATAAGTATCCCCGTGTACCGCTGCCTTTCTGTTCACCGCCTGTGGTGACCCCCCAGCAACCCCTAAGAGTTGAGATGACTGCGCCCCACTACTGGCAATGTCATCCCTGTGATTGCCCTTACTCATCTTCCTCAACATTCTATACATCCTCCTATGCCCTTTCGTGTGCAAACCCAGGGACCCATCTATCTCAGATCCCTGACCCACTAGAGCTGGAAGAATTACACCGCCCCCTAGGTAAACCAAGTTGCATCTCACCAGAGGAAGCGCCCGATGCGGCTTGGCCTTGTCCAGAAGCACTGCTGACTCCTCTAGGCACGAGAGCTCCGGAACTCTGAGTCGCCATATACCTGCTGGATGAGGAAGTCCTGGGTACCTGCAAAATAGAAGCCAAGAGGGGAGTACCTCGGGAAGGACCAGCCATCTCTTCCCTATCCCCCCTTTCCTCAAATTCTAAATAGCCCTCCCGGTCACTGTCACTCACACCGCATGCCACACTCACATCATCATCCGTACTGGTGGCCAACCCGCTAGTCGAATCCTCTTGAAATCTCACGGTCCTACTCCGACCCTGAGACTTCGATCTCCTAGCCTGTCTCGCCTGTCCCCTCGCGGGGCTCTCTAAGCCTTCCCCAGTGCCAACGCTAATGCTAGCATGCCCCCTTTTGACAGCCCCCCTTGTGGCTATTTGCTCAGATCGTGCCGGTGAAGTCCTGCTGGGCGTCATGATACCCTGCAGGCCTTGCCCCTGGGGCTCCGCTATTGCGGCCTCGCCCCTTGCGTTGTGCGCCAGGATGGCCCCCTTATTCGCGGTCTTAGCCGCGGGGGCCTTTCCTTTACTTTGGGCCGCAGCGCGTGCGGGGGCCGCCTTAGCTTTTCCCCCTCCTAACGTAGGCCGCGAGCGCGAGGCGGGTGCCCTGTCGGCATCCCCCCCCTTATTACTGTGTCCAACTGCGGCTCTAGTGCGCACACCCTGTTGTGACGCCCCCGGAGCGCCCTCCGGAGGCCCCTGCTGCCCCGGTGCCACGCTCACAGTTGCCCCATGATTCAGCACCTCTGCCCCTCTATCCGGCCTATCATGCGCCCCCCTGGCCTCCTGGGCCCCATCGTTCTTGCCCCCAAGAGCGGGTGTCCCCCCCCCCCGAGGTGCTCCCTTCTTACCTTCGGAGCCCGGGGGGAACGATCCGCTCTGCTCGCTGTCCAGATTGCGACTGCCGCGAGCGGAAATGACGTCACCGGAAGTGACGCGGGAGCGCGCAACGCCGCCGGAAGTCGACGCGGCGGCCATTTTAGAAGCCACGAGGGACGACGGACCGGAGGCCTGTACCTCGCCGTAGGCCAAAGCCGGGGCCTGAAGTACCGCCGGACCCGACGACGTACCCGCGAGGACCGACGCCAAGGACTGGAGGAGAGCCACCGCCGCCGCCAATGATTCCCCGGAGAGGACCACTGCCGCAGGTGAGGCCGCACTGCTCCCACTACCCGCGCCAACGACGCTCACCCCCGAGGTGCCCGCACTTCCTAAGGCCTCGCTGGGCCCTGCCACTACAGGCCCCTGCCTAAGGCCGACACCGGAGCCCCCGGCTACCAAGCCGGGACCCCCGGAGCCGAACCCGGAGCTCCCCTGGGACCCCCTAGGCCCTAAAACTGACCCGCCGGGCGCTCCTACTCTCCCCTCAGGCCCAATCTCCCCTGAGGGCCTACAGTCTGTCTCACACGACGGATAGGCTATACCGGGGCCACCATCCCCCCCCCTAAATTCTCCCGTGCAGGAGAAGAGAACAACAGTGGGCTACCCCCCCCCCTGAGGGAGAAACAGGCAGACACAGCCCAGACCCATGGCCCAGACCCACCGTGACAGTTCCGGATGGGGATGGTGCGACCCACTCCACGTCCTCTAACTCCATTTCTTCCCATTCTCCAGATTCGCCTTCCATTGGAAAATGCTGCAAACTGCTAAGCTGAAAATTCTTCTGGGAGTCCACAGGAACAAAGAGGAAGTGGAATTCCTGTACATCCTTCTTATAAGGTTAGTAGACCCCTCCCAACATAATGCAACATTGTAACTAAAACACACACACACAGCAGCACTCACTCCTACAGGCCTTAACCCTTAGCTACGCTCCGGGCTATTTGCCCTGCACTTTCTGAATGTGTGTATGTGTGTGAGAATGAATGTGTGTGTGAGTATGAATGTGTGTGTGTATAAATGTGTGTATATATGTATGTGTATGAATGTGTGTGTGAGTGTATGTGCATTTTAAAGTGTAGTATGGTACTTGTGAAGACACCAGGAGATGCATATGTGGCTCTTTAAATTATAGTTTTTGGCTATAAATGGCCTTGTTGGGCAACTCTAGACTTACTTTTGCTTGATGTGCCATTTGGAGCCAATAGCTGTTTGCAACTGAGTTCTACAATTTTGAATTTGAAATCAAACTAAAAAATTATATTCTTGAATTTTATTTCAGATAATTAAAAATGTGTTTATTTTGCATTATTTGTAGAAATTTAACAGAGGATACAAAAGATACGATTTGTCAAAAACAAATATTGACATCATAGAAAATGAAATATAAGTGAGATAAATCATATTGATATAGTATATCTGTATATGTGCATGAGTGTAGCAATGTGTGCATGAATGTGTGTGTGTATGAATGTGTGTGGATGAGTATGAATATGTGTGTGTGTGAGTATGAATGTGTGTGTATGAATGTGTGTGTGTGTGTATAAATGTGTGTGTGTATGAATGTGTGTGTGAGTATGAATGTGTGTGTGTGTGTGTGTATGAATATGTGTGAGTATGAATGGGTTTGTGCATGAATGTGTGTGTGAATGAATGTGTGTGAGTATGAATGTGTGTGTGTAAGTATGAATGTGTTGGTGTGTATGAATGTGTGTGAGTATGAATGTGTGTGTGTTTATGAATGTGTGTGTTTGTATGAATGTGTGTGTGCATGTGTGTATGAATGTGTGTGTGTGTGTGTTAGTATGAATGTGTGTGTATGTGTGTGTAAGTATGAATGTGTGTGTGTGTGTGTGTATGAATGTGTGTGAGTAAGTGAATGAATAAGTGTGTGTATGAATGTGTGTGTGAGAATGAATGTGTGTGTGTATGAATGTGTGTGTGTATGAATGTGTGTGTGTGCATGAATGTGTGTGTGAGTATGTGTGTGTGCATGTGTGTGAGTATGAATGTGTGTGTATATGAATGTGTGTGTATGAATGTGTGTGTGAGTATGTGTGTGAGTATGAATGTGTGTGTATATGAATGTGTGTGTGCATGAATGTGTGTGTGCATGAATGTGTGTGTGAGTATGTGTGTGTAGGAATGTGTGTGTGTCTGAGTATGAATGTGTGTGTGTATGAATGTGTGTGTGTGAGTATGTGTATGTGTGTTTAGGAATGTGTGTGTGTGTGTGAGTATGCATGTGTGTGTATGAATGTGTGTGTGAGAGTATGTGTGTGTGTGTACGAATGTGTGTATGTGTGTGAGAATGAAAGGCCTAGATTACGAGTTAAGAGGACCTAACGCTGCTTTTTAATGCCCGCTGGTATTACGAGTCTTGAAGGTACAGGTGTACTGCTCACTTTTTTGGCCAGACTCGGAAATACCGCAAATCCACATACGTCAATTGCGTATCCTATATTTTCAATGGGACTTGCACAGCGCCGGTATTACGAGTCTGACCAAAAGTGAGCGGTAAACCCTCTCCTGTCAAGCCTGGTACTGCATTTAAAAGTCAGTAGTTAAGAGTTTTACACTACAACACCGTAGCATAAAACTCTTAACTAAAGTGCTAAAAAGTACACTAACACCCATGAACTACCTATTAACCCCTAAACTGAGCCCCCCTCCACATCGCAAACACTAAAATAAATATTTTAACTCCTAATCTGCTGAACCAGACATCGCCGCCACTATAATAAATATATTAACCGCTAAACCGCCGCACTCCCGCATCGCAGGCACTATTTAAATAGTATTAACCCCTAATCTGCCACCCCTAACATCGCCACCAACTACCTACATTTATTAACCCCTAATCTGCCACCCCCAACGTCGCCGCCACTATAATAAAGTTATTAAACCCTAAATCTAAGTCTAACCCTAACACCCCCTAACTTAAATATAATTTAAATAAATCTAAATAAAATTACTACAATTAACTAAATTATTCCTATTTAAAACTAAATACTTACCTATAAAATAAACCATAAGCTAGCTACAATATAACTGATAGTTACATTGTAGCTAGCTTAGGGTTTATTTTTATTTTACAGGCAACTTTGTATTTATTTTAACTAGGTAGAATAGTCATTAAATAGTTATTAACTATTTAATAACTACCTAGTTAAAATAAAGACAAATTTACCTGTAAAATAAACCTAAACTAATGTTCAATTACACCTAACACTACACTACAAATAAATTAATTATCTAAATTAAATACAATTAATTACAATTAAATAAAATTATCTAAAGTACAAAAAAACAAAACACTAAATTACAGAAAATAATAAACACATTACAAGATTTTAAAACTAATTACACCTAATCTAATCCCCCTAACAAAATAAAAAAGCCCCCCAAAATAAAAAAGCCCTACCCTACACTAAATTACAAATAGCCCTTAAAAGGGCCTTTTGCAGGACATTGCCCCAAAGTAATCAGCTCTTTTACCTGAACAGAAAATTACAATTTTCCCCCCAACATTAAAACCCACCACCCACACAACCAACCCTACTCTAAAACCCACCCAATACCCCCTTAAAAAAACCTAACACCAACCCCTTACCGGGAGACGTCTTCACCCAAATGGGCAGAAGTGGTCCTCCAGATGGGCAGAAGTCTTCATCCAACCGGGCAGAAGTGGTCCTCCAGACTGGCAGAAGTCTTCATCCAACTGGGCAGAAGTGGTCCTCCAGACGGGCAGAAGTCTTCATCCAGACGGCATCTTCTATCTTCATCCATCTGGCTTGGAGCGGGTCCATCTTCAAGACATCCGACGCGGAGCATTCTCTTCTTTCCACGGCCGACGACTGAATGAATGTTCCTTTAAATGACATCATCCAAGATGGCGTCCCTTCAATTCTGATTGGCTGATAGAATTCTTTCAGTCAATCGGAATAAAGGTAGAAAAAATCCTATTGGCTGATGTAATCAGCCAATAGGATTGAACTTCAATCCTATTGGCTGATCCAATTAGCCAATAGGATTGAGCTGGAATTCTATTGGCTGTTCCAATCAGCCAATAGAATGCCAGTTCAATCCTATTGGCTGATTGCATCAGCCAATAGGATTTTTTTTACCTTAATTCCGGCTGTAAAATAAAAGATATTCTGTAAAATAAAGATAAATCATATTGATATAGAATAACAATAAATACCAGTGACATCAGTGGATATGACTAATGAATATCTATTTTGTATTTTAACAAAAGGATTTTATATTAATTAAACTGAGGGTAAGATCTGGTTCAGATAACAGGCAGTGTGCATATCTCTGTTGCTGAAATGAAGTCCTTTATTTTAGACAATGATATTCTTTTGCTTAAATACTTAACCTGTTTGCATTGGATTTAAGATACATCCTGCCTGTTTACTCTTAATGCACAGTTAATCTGTTTTTCTGTCTTACATAATAAATCTGCTTCCAGATAAACATGGCAAATAATATTTTGTTTGATTTTTTTTTACTTTGCCAACATCAGTGAAGGAGACTATTGTAATGGAATTTTCATACTTAAATAAGCAATATCTTGTTTGTTTTTATTACTTTGCCAATAGAAGTGGACTATTAAATTTAAATTTGCATACTTAAATATAGAAATAGGTTTACTTAAGACATTGAGCATTACCAAAGTATCTTAGCAACTATTAAAGTATGTATCAACTACCAATCACAGTGCCTACATTTCACAATATATTCAAAGTATTTAATTATGTATTATGTCATTCACTGTCTATATGTGGATATCATTTTACATCAAGTCATTTGCAGAATTTTTCTGCTTAGAAGAAAATACGTATTTCAGAGTCTGCCTTCCATCAGTGCACAATGAAAGCGGCACCAACTGCCACTTTATTTCAATATAAACCTTGCTGGAAAATACTGATAGAAAACAGCTCCAGTGGTAAGATGCAAAGAAAGATGAAAGTTGAAGGGAAAGAGCTTATATCTCTTCCTTTGGAGGTATTTACATTTGAAGACACACGTATACTAAAGATGAGTCCTGAAAGAGAGAGTTGTCTGTCCTACCAAATGAGTTCTCTTCCTAAACAAATTGGAGATTTAATACATTTAACTGCTTTGTATATGGATACCAATAACCTTCATGAAATCCCACCAGAAATTGGCACTTTAAAGAACTTGAAGAGGCTCACTCTTAGCAATAACTCTCTAGACCACCTACCTCCAGAACTTGCTGATCTACAAAACTTACAGAGCATTCACCTAGCAAATAACTGTTTTAAAGACTTCCCTTTGGTGATATGTCAGTTTAAAAATCTTATTTTTTTGGACATCAGTGACAACAAAATAGAAGCAATTCCAACGAACGTGAAAAATTTAAACAATTTGGAGACATTTTTATTGTTATTTAATTGTATCCAGAATCTACCAAATGAGTTTTGTTGTTTGACAAAACTGCGCTGTTTGTGGATTGGATATAATAACTTAAAAGAGCTTCCTAGGAATTTTGGAAACCTAACTAAGTTAGACTGGGAACACAATTATTGTTCATGCAATTGTGAAGGCAATCATCTGCTCCATCCTCCAATCGATGTTTGCAGAAGAGGATCAAAAGAAATAAAAGAATATTTTACTTCATATTTTAAGAGCGAGAGAGAGAATGAGATAATTAAAATGTCTTGCAGGAGAGAAAATAACCAATAATCACTAATCACTCCAGCAAGTAGATAAAGCATTATTGCAGGAATAACAGATAATACATAAAACCCTAAGCCAGATCAAATTATATCAACCCTTAATGTGTCTGAGCAAAATGCTGAGGATTCCAAGGGTTTGAATGAAGTCAGATCTGTGATCAAGGACATGTATATAATAATAATAACGACAGAGTTCCCTATTTCTTGAATATTTAACCTTAAATCTATGTAATGTGATGACAAATACGTAACAAATCTATATTTTTCTGTACAATGATTATTAATTGTTTAATAATATGATTTGAAGAATGTTTTAATAATTATTATTTTTCACTATTATTTTAAAGGTAGACTTAAGGATATAATTTATACTACTTAAGTCATTATCACATTATAAACAAATATATATTTTCTATGAAATATTCTGATGTCAGAATCCAGTATTGTGTCTTTATCATAGGTTGCACTTTTTTTTTTCTCTCTTTTCACTTGAAATGTACTTTTTGTTCTTTGTCATGCTGCTGTGATTGTAGAATATGACAGCTTTGATAGGTTTGATGGGCTTGTAAAACGTTTACAAGGTGTTGGTGACAGAAATACTTTCCACCTTGCAATTTTGAGAAATATGATGTTTGTGGGGTTGTGATCAGAACAAAAAGTACTCTTCTTTTTTAAGAACACAGTTGCAAAATGTTTTTTTTTTTTTTACAACTGTCTCTAAAAATCATCTCTTTCAATATGTTTTAATCATTTAAGGGCACTATAAAGCTCTCGGGGTTTGTGAGCGTCTATAAGACATCTTGCCAGTACTATTAAAGGGACAGTACACTGTACAATTGTTTTTATATTAATGTATTTTCAATTACTTGTTATACCAGCTTCAGAGTATACAATATATGAGAAATTGCATTTTCAGGTTTATTTGTATATATGAAGTACCTGGCTTTGTGCTTTTAAACCACAGCCTATTATAATGGGATGAGCTTCAGATAATATCATATCTAATTATGTTATCACTTTGTGCACACAGACTTGCTTCCTTATCTTATATTTTTCTGGAAAACGTTAGCTCAATACATAGAGAGAACAATGGAAAATCATAATATTATTAGTTATCTAGCCTGCACCCCACTGGGAGCGTAATTTATTCTGCTGGCTTTGTTTACTATTTAATAGCTGAGACTCCAGTATCAAAACTTTAGAATAGGTTGGGGTACCACAAGCTAAATCAGCTATTTCAAAGGCCAAAATAAGGGCAAAAGAGCTACTTGTAAACAATTGAATACACTCCAGCAGGTAAAATAGATCATTGGGAAGAATGGTAGAAAATATTTGGGTGAACTGTCCCTTTAAACCCCAGTACTAATTCTATAAAGGTAGCTTTTACTTTGAGAACAGTGTGTCTTGCAAAAGAGGGACACTAAAGTCAAAATGGATAGAAAAAAAGATGGACTTCCGAAGACTAGCTTAATGCACTCCATCTCAGCCATGATAACTATAAGTAACCATATAGAAGCTGAAATACTCACGCCGCCATCCAAGGCTCTGTGGTAGGAGAGAGGGAAAGGCTCACAGATGGAGAAGAGGTCTTATGCCTGCTGCTAAGCCCTACCTAGATTTACTCTTCAACAAAGAATACCATAGATCGATGCAAATGTGATAATAGAAATAAATTGCATAGCCTATGTGAAACAAGAAAGTTTAGGGGCCTTCAGGCTCACCAGAAACAGAAGTTATGAAGCAGCGGTCTAAAGACGGCTCCATAACTTGTCCGCTTGCTCTGAAGCTGAGGACAGAAATCAACCCGATCGAATATGATCGGGCTGATTGACACCCTGTGCTAGAAGCCGATTGGCCACAAATCTGCAGGGGGTGGCATTGCACCAGCAGTTCACAAGAACTGCTGGTGCAATGATAAAATCGTTAAAATTGATGTGCAGCGGACATGATACGCTACATTGTATTATGTCTGCTCGCACTATTTAAGATCATCAAATGTTGAAAGGTGTGATGAAATATACACTCTCGTGATCTCCATCCGACGCAGATTGATGCTTGAGTCATTACAGATGTTTTAAATTCACATTCGCATCTTTTTGACCCTTTTCCCAATTTATCAAACATATAACAGGTACGTTTGCGTCTATTCTGACGCAGCATACTTAGTTTTCAAACTGCCACCCTTGAGACTGCGGATGCCACAGAAATCAATGGGAGTCTGAAAACACAGAAAGCTTATGTTTGATACTGCAAGAAAATGAAGCATATTACATAATAAAAGTAAATTAGAAACTTTATTAAAATTGTATATCCTTTCTAAATCAAACAATATTATTGCTCCACATTTGGTGCACTAGAAGATATAGGGATAGCAATGAAAAATACATTACTACTTATGGATTTTGTTACATCTTTGTCTCTCATTACAAAGCAAGGGGACAATATTATTTCTCCAAATGTGGTGCAAAGTTTTGCCCCAAACTTGTTGCACTAATAGATATTGGGGCATATGTATCGAATGGAGCTTGATGCCCCGTGTTTCTGGCGAGCCTGCAAGCTTGCAACAAAGTATCATGAACCACAGCACTCACTGCACAGCCAGGAACAGGTTTACCAAACCCAGTATTGATACATAGAAACAGAGATCGTTCCAGCTGATGCAACAAAAGACTTTTATTATGCAAACAGGGATGAAGAAGCGACGTTTCAGGCCCAGGCTTTTCTCAAGCTTAACCAAACATTAGTGAACAAACATTTAAATAGTAGGAAACACCGCAAGCAATTTACCCCCAGTACAGAGCGTGAAAAAAGTCAAGCAGACCCGCTGGAACAGCCGTGGAAGGGGCCAACAGAGGCAATAAGAACTGCACAAAATCCGGTGAGTGAGCCGGTCGGCTCCATTGTGAAGCAAGTGAAAGAGAAAAAATTGATTTATAGTGGGGACACTAAGGGAATACAGTTGAACGCTCACTATGACAATGTTGATAATTTGAAAAATGTGGACATTTATGTTCAAGATGAACAACCAATTGGGAAAGTTTCTGACATGTTACCTAAAAGAATTGTTAGTGTTAAAAATGATGATATTGTGCACAACATTTCAGGAATAGATTTTTCTGATAGAGAGTTGTCTTTTCTAAATAAAGGTTTATCATATTGCCCTGTGAATAAAGGTAATCTGTTTCAAATAAAACAGGAGCTACATAGATTCTTTAGATCTATAAAATTAAAAGTATTTTTTGACAAAAACACTGATATTGGTGACACTGTTGTTCACATTGAGGATAAAGGTTTATTAACCTGCAAATCTGTTGGTTTGAAAAAAACCAGTGGTTTCAATCCCAGTGTCACTGATAACAGTGTTAATACTTTCTTTGAACTTGTTCTTGGTGAGGTTGAAAAGTTATTTTTAAAACCAGATTATATTTTTGATAAAAATAAAGCTAAATTTCAAGCTGATTTAACTTCACTAAGAGCAATTCGTGAAAAGAAAGGGTTAACTATCAAGGGTGCTGATAAGGGTGGCGCCCTTGTCTTAATGAAACAGGAGTATTATGTTGATGAAATTATGCAACAATTAAATGATGATTCAGTATATGTGGAGGTTGGTTTTGATCCGACATATAAAATACAGAGTGAAATTTTTAACATTCTATCTAATGCAGTAAAGAGTGATTTAATCTCTAAGGATTTAAGTGAATATTTACAAATTAAACATCCAATAAGACCTGTAATATATTGTTTACCTAAGATCCACAAAAATAAAGATATACCGCCGGGTAGACCCATTGTAGCTGGTACAGGCTCCATATTCTCTAATATTGCTATTTTTTTAGATAAAATTTTACAGCCCTATGTTGTGAAATCATCCTCATATATCAGGGATACTTATGATTTTTTGAGAAAACTAGAAAATCTTGACTTACCATATCAGAAAGTTATCTTATTTACTTTAGATGTATCTAGTTTGTACACATCAATAAAACATACAAGTGGAATAGCTGCTGTAATGAAGATGTTATCTAGTGACCAAAAATACAGTTTAGCTCAAATACAATTTTTTGTGAATTTATTAGAAGTTATCTTGTATGCTAATTATTTTTTTTTTAAGGACACTTTCTTTTTCCAGAAGAAGGGGACAGCTATGGGGTCCAATGTCGCCCCTACATATGCCAACATATTTATGATTAATTTTGAAGAATTGTTTGTCTATGAACATCATTTATTTAAACAATATGGCGCCACCTGGTGGCGTTTCATAGATGATGTGTTTGGCATATGGTATGGCGACATTGGATCCCTATTGGCATTTGTTGACGATTTGAATTGTTCAGTTAATGGTATAAAATTTACTTTAACATACGATGAATGCTCGATCCAATTTTTGGATACTAGAGTATATAAAGGTGTGGATGGTTTGAAAATTGATATTTATTCCAAACCTACTGATAAAAATAACACATTATGGTTTGAGAGTTTCCACCCACCCACCACCTTTAAGGCTGTCCCAAAAAGTCAACTCCTTAGGGTTGATAGGATCGTGTCAGATCCTTCCATTCAGGAGGTTCGCCTAAAGGAAATGTCAGATAAATTTATCTCAAGAGGTTATCCAAAGGCATTGATTGAAGACATAAAACAAGATGTGAGCCTAAATAGTAACAGATCCAAAACAGTAGGGAAAGTAAAGAACATGAATTGTTCTAAAAATTCAGAGAGGATTAAATTTATATCTCAGTATAATACAAGAAGTCACCAAATTAATAAAATCATTCATAAATATTGGTACATTCTATCTAAGTATCACCCAGATATATGGGCCTTTTCAATACCACCTATGTTAGCCTATAAACGTGGCCCTAATACTAAAGATAAATTGGTGAAAGCAGACATTGGGGCTAAGAAAAAACAAATTCAGGGTACAATAACTGGTCAAAAACAAAAAGGATGTTTCCCGTGTCTATCGTGCATTAATTGCAACTCTATGATTAAGGGTGATACCTTTTGTCACCCATATACAGGCAGAAAATACTCCATAAATGAATACTTGACTTGTAGGTCAGAATACATTATTTATGCAATTAAATGTCCGTGTTCCTTAATGTATATTGGTCAATCGACCAGGGAAGCACGAGAAAGAATTTCTGAGCACAAGTCAAATATTCGTTGTGGTAAAAAGGATGCTCCAGTGGCTGGACACTTTATAAAGGCGGGCCATAGAATAAGTCAATTGCATTTCCAAATCATTGAAAGAGTTAATACACCTTGAAGAGGGGGTGATAAGGAAAATATATTAACTAGAAGAGAAACATTCTGGATCAATGAATTAGGTACCTTATGGCCCAGAGGTTTAAATAGAGAATGTAATTGGACTGCCTTTTGGTGACTGAATAAAATTCATTTTAAATAGAATCCAATAAAATTTAATAAAATGGAATAAATATAGGACTTTTTTTGTAATATTATACTATATAAATGAATGTGCATTCTAATGTAAATATTAATATGACATTAGTATGAGATTAAATGTCTCTATAAATTTAAATAGATACACTATGTTGAATAGCTAATATTGACCAATTATATGAGTGCATCCATATAGTGATGAATTGAAAATCAAAATAAAGATGAAGTTAACCGATTGAAACAACTATATCAAATACGATTGATTCATCTAGTATACACTTGATATATATTTTTTAATTCAATATATTGTGGTTATTTAAACATTAATGAAATTCTCAATGTATTTTATTATATTTTTTATTAATATGCAATTTTGTAATGCTGATCAATTTTTAATATAGAATAAGAATTTTTTCACATATGATATGAGAGATACAATTGTTTAACAATATGATGTTGATTCACTAGGTGGCAAGATTGAGGCCATTAATGTGCACTTTGATATATATTTGTATGCTAAATGATGGTTCTCCACTAGAGGGCAACATTTTATCACTTTTCAATCACAATATTTGGCGCCATTAGGGCTATTTAAATGTTTGTTCACTAATGTTTGGTTAAGCTTGAGAAAAGGCCAAGTGTGGGCCTGAAACGTCGCTTCTTCATCCCTGTTTGCATAATAAAAGTCTTTTGTTGCACCAGCTGGAACGATCTCTGAGCCTGCAAGCTTGCCAGTAACAGCAGTTATGAAGCAGCGGTAACAAAGACCGCTGCTCCATAACCTGTCCGCCTGCTCTGAGAAGACGGACAGACATCGCCGGAAATCAACCCGATCGAGTACGGCGTTGCACCAGCAGCTCTTGTGAGCTGCTGGTGCAATGCTGAATACGGCAAGCGTATTGCTCGCTGTATTCAGCGAAGTCTGGCGGACCTGATCCGCACTGTCGGATCAGGTCCACCAGACTTTAATAAATATGCCCCATAGAGATAAAAATGAAATAAATACACAACATAATATAGCTAACTTCCTAAAATACAAGTCCCACTCTCCACTTCGCACAAAAGTTGACGCAACACTTTTCACACCAATTATGACGCAAACTCCTAAACAACCCATAAACTAGTGAATTTTTAAACCACTTTTGATTGGAATATGCATAATCACATGATTTATGACATCAGCCAATCTGATTCAAATATACATTTTAAACTATCACTAAAAAATCAAATGGCTCGATACTTGTGTCATTGATCACTCATCAGAACTTGTAAGTGTCATTTGTTACATTGTGTATTATACTTTGAAAGTATGTATATGTGAAATTAGTATTAAAGATAAGCATTTATGCTGACATTAGGACACACAGTGTAATATTTTAGACAATGATCTTAAAATTTGAATTGATGTTTGATTCAATATAATCTTAAGATGATAGCTCAAAGGGATAGCCCACCTAACATTAAACTGTCATGAAACAGATACAGCAGAAATTAAAATCACCTCTTTACTGTCATGCTATTTTCAGTGTATTTCTTCCTTCTTTTGAATTCTTTTTTAAGTAAGAAATGTCATCTTATATGCCAGCCCATTTTGTAACACCTGTGTAGGGGTGGTTTTTAAAACTAGATTGCAATCACGAGGGGTTACACAGGTACAGAGAGAAAACTGGCCCAGCCACATACATTCCATTGATTGCAAATAAATACATATGATACCCTGATTACATGTTATATTTGCAATTATTTCTGCTAAGAATAATAATACATTTACACTATATACATATATAAAAATAAAATATACACAGAGATATGAAAGACAATTGTTTAGAACAAAAAAAAAGGAATTTAGGGACATGTAAATATGTTTGCAAAAAATTTCTGACATAACACACACACATATTATACTGTCCTCACTACTGATAGCTAGACAGCTAGTTAACAAAACAGACAGAAATAGCTTTGTGTTTATTCCAAACTGATTTTACTTCTGAAGTTATTTTGTAAAACTGCAATACAATAAGAAAGTTGAAATTACAATATGTACTTACACGTGGTGCTTGCAATACACACAATAATACATATTTCTAACACAGAAAGCTTACATTTAAATCTTACAGCAGATAGCAATGCAATTCAAATGTACAATTAACTCTTAGCAAACAATAAATAACTTACAGGCATATGTATATGTAAAGGCAAATATGAAGAGCTGATTTCCATACTTCTTGAAGCTAAGATGGCTACTTTGAAACTGAAAGTAAAACTTTTCATTGACAATTGAGAACTTTATTAACAAAAGGCAGGACACTTCCTGATTCATTCTTGAGAGGAACTAAACTGTAATTACAATATAAAACCATCAGATGGCATCAACATAATAACCATATAATAGACAGAACACTCCCCGCCTGGTATAAACATATACCATAATTACATGACCTATAAATTACTATTAAATTCAACCAGATACCTCTTTACTTTGAAAAAGAACAATCAAATCTGACACAGGTCTGAGATATACTTTAGCAGTCCCTTGTTTAATGATTTTGACCTCTACTTTGCGAATTTTACCATCACCACTAGGAATGGCTTTTACAATAAGACCCATTGGCCATTCATTGTGCTTTACTTGAGAGTCTTTCAACAATACAAGATCTCCTTCTTGAACATTTGGTTTCTCCTCTTTCCACTTTCTTCTTGTTTGGAGTGATGACAGGTACTCTTGCCTCCAAAGTTTCCAAAAGGTATCAGCAAGATTCTGAACTTGCTTCCACTGGCACTTGTAAAGTTCTTTCAAGGTGAACTCACCAGGTGAAGCTGATGTTGCACAAGCCTTTTGAGTCAAGAGCATTGCTGGTGTAATTTCAGGTCTCTCAGGGTCTGTTGAAATAGAAACCAATGGTCTAGCATTCATTATAGCTGTAACTTCACCCATCAATGTAGTAAGCACTTCATGGGACAGTCGAGTGTTTTTGCTTTGCATCAACATTGAGTCTAGAATATGTCTAGCCACACCAATCATTCTCTCCCACACTCCTCCCATATGAGATGAGTGGGGGGCATTGAAAGTCCAGGTGCATCCCTGATCCAGTAGGTAGTTTTGAATCTCAGGATCATCTGAGTTAATTTGTAGTTCCTTACAGGCTCCTACAAAGTTTGTCCCTTTGTCAGATTGGAATTGCTTAACTGGTCCACGAAGAGAAAGAAATCTTCTCAGAGAATTAATGAAGCTTGAAGATGACATGGATTCAATCATCTCCAAATGAACTGTTCCAGTGCTTAAACAAGTGAACATCACAGCCCATCTCTTACTCTCTGCAGAGTGTCCTCTAGTATAGCGAGATACTACATTCTAAGGACCAAAAACATCAAGCCCTACATGTGAGAATGGAGGAGCTACAGTAAGTCTGTCTGTTGGGAGATCTGACATCTTCTGTTCCTGCAGCCTTCCTCTCAGCTTCTTTCAGATGACACACTTGTGGACAACACTGGGAACGAGTTTTTTAGCTCTAATAATCCACAAGCCTGCTGAACGTAGAGCACCTTCAGTGAAATGATGACCTTGATGTGCTACCTTTTCATGATAATGTTTAACTAAGAGTGTAGCTATGTGATGTTTGGCAGGAATTATAAGAGGATGTTTCTCATTTTCAGTCATGTCTTCATTAAACAAACGCCCTCCTACTCTAATCAATCCATCTTAGTCAATTATAGGATTCAAACATTTGATTGGGCTTTGATCAGGGATTTTCTTTTCTTTTAATAAAGAACTTTTCTCTACCGAAAACACCTTTTGTTGGATACATTTGATAATCACTTTTTCAGCTTGCAAGGAATCTAAGGAATGGCATTACCCTTTGCAGCAATGCCAGCCTGTACATTACTCCTTTTGAGTGCTGCTGGAAAATGACTTGGCAATGTGAATTAGTGTTGCTATATCTCTCACAAGAGACTTCCACTTTGAGAATCTGAGAAATCTATGTGAGTCTAGCTGGCGTTCATAGACTTCAGTTCCTAAAGCTGTCACTTCAGGTCTGATCTCACTGTCAGAATCTGGTTCAATGAGGTCAAATACTTTAGCTTCAGATTGCTCACTTGTATCTGCCTGATGTAAGAAATCTGGGCCTGAGAACCAGTTGGTATGTTTTAGGTGAGCTGCCTGAATTGATCTAGTACCATGATCTGCTGGATTCTGACTGGTGTTAATATAATGCCACTGATCTGGATTAGTAGATTTTCTAATATGAATTATTCTGTTTGAGACATATACATGAAATCTCCTACAAGTATTGTGAATATAATCTAATACAATTTTGCTGTCAGTGTAATATTTAACTGCATAAAGTTCAATGTCCATTTCTTCAGTAATAAGTTCAGCTAGCTCAACTGACAAAACAGCTGCACATAATTCTAGACATGGCACTCTATGGGCTGGTCTTGGAGCTAGTTTAGATTTGCCCATAATAAAGCCTACATGACACTGACCACTACTGTCTATGACTCTGATATATGCCACAGCTGCTATCGCTACAGTAGAAGCATCAGAAAAAACACATACCTCTTTTCTCACTATGGACGATAGTGACACCGGCACATAGGGTCTGGGAATACTGAGATCTTCAAGATGGATCAAGTCTTCTGTGCATGCTTTCCATTGAGCTTCTCTATCTGGTGAGAGTGGGGAATCCCAGTTACATTGGTCTGTTGAGAGTTCCCTGACTAAATATTTACCTTGCATAGTGATTGGAGATGCAAACCCGAGTGGGTCTTAAAGACTGTTTACTGTAGCCAGGATACCTCTCCGTGTGAAAGGTTTTAACTCTTTAGACACTTGAAAAGTGAAACTGTCGGTCTGTAAGTTCCAACTTACTCCTAAGCTCCTTTGGAGGGGTAGAGGATCAACACCTAAAACAAGGTCCTTTAGATCTTTAGCTCTGTCATCTGCGGGAAATGCTTCCATTACTGGACTTCTGTTGGATGCAACTTTGTGTAGCTTGAGATTCGATCCTGCAAGCATGTCCTTAGCTCTCTGCAGGAGACTGACTGCTTCAGCTTCAGTAGGCACAGATGCAAGTCCATCATCTACATAGAAATTCCTCAATATAAACTGTTCTACATCTTTGCCATACTCACTCTTTCGTTGCTTTGCTATTTGCTATGGCTGGGGAAGGACTGTTCCCAAAGACATGTACCTTCATCCTGAACTCTGTAATTTCTTTGTTAAGGTCATTGTCACGAAACCAAAGAAATCTCAAATAGTTACGGTGATCTTCTCTAACCATGAAACAGTAAAACATTTGTTGTACATCAGTAGTAATTGCAACTTGCTCTTTGCAGAAACGTAAAAGGACACCTAGTAGTGTATTATTTAAATCAGGTCCACTGAGGAGTGTGTCATTCAGTGAGATGCCTTCAAACTGAGCACTTGAGTCAAAAACCACTCTGATCTGTCCTGGATTCTGAGGGTGATAGACACCCAAGATTTGTAGGTACCAACACTCTTCACCTGGTTCCAATGGTGGGCAGGTTCTGCTTGGTCATGGTCAAAGATCTTTTGCATAAAGTTAACAAAATGTTCCTTCATTTCAGTTTTTTTCACAAAGGAACGCTGTAGAGCAAGGAGTCTTTTCTGGGCTTGCTCTATGTTGTTTGGTAGTCTAAGACGAGGTGAGCGAAATGGTAGGGGTGCTACCCAGTAATTTACTTCATCAATAAACATCTCTTTTTCAACTACATCAAGGAACATACCATTTTGAATAGACATAGCAGGTTTGTCATCGTTTGGAGTAGTAACAAACATTATTATCTAAACTGTCCACATTGTGAGTTGCAGTTCCTAAATAACACAATGAGGGGGTGTATGGCTGTTGTTTACAAGCATTAAAAGTCTCTTTTACCTGTATATAGCTAGTGCCTGGGCTGAACAGAGAAGTTCATCCACTAGGCAGCACATATGTCTTGAAAGAGTTCACATCTGCTGGTCTATGAGCTCCTCCTAAGCATACTTCCCCAACTATGACCCAACCTAAATGTTGTGCATAAGGACTATTGTGAGGCCCATTATTCTGCTCACGTACTTTGTGCACCTTCAGAATGTCTCTTCCTAACAAGAGAAGTATTTGTGCGTTAGGGTCAAGTGCTGGGATTTTGTCTGTTAAGGATTTCAGATGAGGGAAATGCTGTGAAATCTCAGGTGTTGGAATTTCTGACCTGTCATCAGGCATCATGTCACATTCAATGAGTGTGGGGAGTTTTATGTGTGTTTTCCCATCAATAGACTGAACACTGAAGATGGAAATCCTACTCCTTGTTTTCTCTGTAATGTCTGAGCATGTTCTTGGAGTGTAGGAAAATGTTTCACCACTAATGTTAAACACATCAAAAAACTCTGATTTGGCTAAAGAATGGTTACTTTGATCATCTAACACTGCATACATCTTTACAGAACAGTCAGGTTTGTTAGAGGGATATACAGACACTAAACAAATCTTGGAACATGATCTGGGCCTTGTCCCTTTCCCGCATACCTCTGTACACTTGGATACGACAGTGGGTGGAGTAGCTTCCTCTTGCTCCCCGCCTTGCTCTCCCTTAGGTAAAGGAGTCTCTACTGCCCAGGGAGCTGGACCTGGATGCAAAGCTGAAGTATGCTGGTCACTGTTGCATTCTCTGCATCTTATGTTATTTTTGCAGTCTTTGGCAATGTGGATGCACAACATCTAAAGCAAATAGAATTCTCCTTCAGGTAAGCTTTACGTTCATCAATGTGCTTGCTTCTGAACCCACAACACTTCGACAGTGGGTGTGGATATGAATTGGACATGGACTGTCTGATTCTCTGGCTTTAAGATTAAGATCTCTGGTGACACCTTGGAATGATGTCTTCCATGCCCAGTAGTTTTCTGGTCGATCATCAAATGTTAGTAGCCCTGTACTCACTAACTCTCGACGAATCAGGTGCTTTGCTAGGTCAGTAGTCTCTGAAGTTCCTAATGTGCTATTTCTGAGAGGGGATATGCGAGAGTCCATATAATGTGATGGATTTTGTGGATCAGCGTAGCCTCTGCTTTCTTGAAAGCGAACCCTTGGTGTTGAGACATTTGCAGTGTCAGTCTGGGAAGGAGGGTGCAAGTCAGGAATACTTGGAGTGGACTGTAAATACGTTGAGTCAGGAAACTGTGGTATTATGTTGGACATAGGTTGGATAGGAGCATGATCTGTTTTATCTTGGTCCAGAGCATGGTCCTGTACATACTCACGAGTCCTTTGTACTGAATCATGGGTAGTTATTTCTGAAAAATCTTGGAGTGGTTCCTCTTCTAGTTCAGCTGCTGCTTCATAGACTGCTGCTTCTGCAGATGCTGCAACTGCTGCCCTTTGAATCTTTAGCACAAGCATATTAGCCTCTAACTCTACCTTGCGTTGCGCTGTTTCAGCATCACACCTTGCTGTCTCTGCTTCCATATCTGCTTTGTGCCTAGCTGCCTCTGCTTCCATATCTGCTTTGCGCTTAGCTGCCTCTGCTTCCATATCTGCTTTGCGCCTTGCTGCCTCTGCTTCTAGTGCTGCTTTCTGTTTAATCATGTCTGCTTCTTTTTCAGCATAAGAAACTTGTACCTGAGCTGCTTGCGCTTTAGCACGGGCTCTGAGTCCTGCAGAACTGGCTGATGATCTGCAGGAACGCATTGAATATTTAGAGCCAGAGGCATAGGATCTGGTCTTTAAAGTTTGCTGCGTCATATCAACACTCTTGGTTCATAGTGATCAGGTTAAAGTAGCGCAATATTTTAAATGCAGTTCAAATTATTTTTTACTGCTTTTCACTTTAAATTGCAGGTCTTGTATGTTTGCTTGTTATTTACTGCTTTTTACTTTAAAATGCATCCTTTGTGTCTTGCTTGCTATTGCTTCTCACTTTACAATGCAGCTCCTGTATCTTCCCTTGATATAGCTTGCCTTTTTACTGTACTGTCCTCACAACTGATAGCTAGACAGCTAGTTAACAAACCAGACAGAAATAGCTTTGTGTTTATTCCAAACTGATTTTACTTCTGAAGTTATTTTGTAAAACTGCAATACAATAAGAAAAGTTGAAATTACAATATGTACTTACATGTGGTGCTTGCAATACATAATACATATTTCTAACACAGAGAGCTTACATTTAAACCTTACAGCAAATAGCAATGCAATTCAAATGTACAATGAACTCTTAGCAAACAATAAATAACTTACAGACATATGTATATTTAAAGGCAAATATGAAGAGCTGAATTCCATAATTCTTGAAGCTAAGATGGCTGTTGTGAAACTGAAAGTAAAGCTTTTCATTGACAATTGAGAACTTTATTAACAAAAGGCAGGACACTTCCTGATTCATTCTTGAGAGGAACTAAACTGTAATTACAATATAAAACCACCAGATGGCATCAACATAATAACCATATAATAGACAGAACATATATATATATATATATATATATATATATATATATCTACAGTATGTGAATAGATATATGTACAAATTCAAGCATTAATAATCATTTATAAAAAATAAAAAAAACATGCAATAAAAGCATATCATGACTTCTAAAAATACAAATACACATTAATTTATGTGAAAGTATCATATAACAGATTTTTTTTGTATAACAAATAAATATAAAAATAACTTTCTATGAGATATTGTTTGTTGAGGTATAAATCAATCTATTTCTTGGACATTAACAGATGAAAAATAAAAGATTAGCTTTAGAGAAATGTGCTTGTTCATGGACAGTAATGACATGGTATAAATAAAGTTGGGAAAAACAGAATAACCGCAACATCGATGACTGTTAGTTAACAACAGTCCGATGCTCATCACGACATACTTGACACGCGTGTTTTTGACTGTTTTTTTATAAATAAGGTCATCGTATACAGATCCGCATCAGCAATCTCTGGCAATGTCTGGCGAGTATATTGACGCCGGTGAATACACCGAGATTGATGCTTTGATAATTATCCCCCTTAATGTTTACTTTACTGTCTATTTAAGTATGTAAAGGTGATGCAGTGCTCCCAAAAGTATCATAATTTAGACATTTTATAAAACTAATAAATTAAAAATAAAAATAAAAATATTCAGTAAAAAAGATATTGAATAATCATAATAAAAACCCTACTAAAATTGTTCTGCAAACATTGGATTGTATGAAAAAATTAAAGGGACACTCTACTCCAGAATTTTTGTTGTTTAAAAAGATAGATAATCCCTTTATTTCCAATTCCCCAGTTTTACATAACCGTCACAGTTATATTAATATACTTTTTACCTCTGTGATTATCTTGTAACTAAGTATCTGCAGACTGGACATTTATTTCAGTTCATATGAAAGACTTGCATTTTAGCCAATCAGTGCAAACTCATAGGTAATGGGAGTGAGCACAAAGTTATCTATATGGCACATATGAACTAGCATCATCTAACTGTAAAAAACTGTCAAAATAAAATGCACTGAGATTAGAGGTGGCCTTCAAGGGCTTATAATTTTACATAAGAGCCTACCTAGGTTTAGCTTTCAACAAATTTAATGATAAAAGTAAAGTGAATCATGAAAGTTCAATTTTGACTAGACAGTCTGTTTAAAATATGTATTTAAATTGTGCAGGACAGAAACAATTTAAAGGGACAGTAAACATAAAAAAATATGGTTACATAATCCTGCACATAGTGCAGAATTATTAAACATTATCTTAGTGACAGCTTAAAAACCCAAAAGATTTCAGAGTTTTTATCCCTAAAAGTTATACTTACCTTGTTTCCTCTCTAGGCTCTTGTGATCAGATCTTCTTTTTAAAAGAGAGTCGCTGGCACTCGATCTTGCTATTAAACTAAATGCACTGCACTCCCACTATAAAACCAGAGTGGAAACGCAGAACGTTTAGCCTAATCACAGCGCACATGTGAATAACTATTGAAAAGAAGATCTGATAATATGAGCCTGGAGAGGAAAAAAGTTAAGTATAACTTTGGGGACTAGAAACTCTCAAATCTTTTTAATTTTTATTTTAAACTTTTGCTAACATAATGCAGAATTATGTAACATTATTTTTTTATGTTTACTATCCCTTTAAGGTGTAGCCATAATAAAACTAAAGGGACAGGAAACCCAAAACAATTCTTTCAAGATTCAGATAGAGTTTATTATTTTAAACAACTTTTCAATTTACTTGTATTATCTAATTTACTTTCTTCTCATTGTAATTTCTGTTGAAAAGCAGCAATGCACTACTGAGAGCTAACTGAATATGTTGAATGAGCCAGTAACATGAGGCGTATGTGTGCACCCACCAATAAGCAGCTCCTGAGTTTACCCTTTTCAAACAAACACCAAGATTACAAGTTGTGTGCTAAACCGGGTGCGTCAATAATGTAAAAAAGGTATCGCACTCTCCATAGCGCTGCCATTACAAGTTACTGAAAAACTTTCTTTTGTTGTGAGGTATGATGCCACAAGCTCCATACCGCACAAAACCCAAGGACTGACGTGACGTGCTCGTGCACATTTTCCCCCATAGACATCAATGGAGAGAGTGAACAAAACTAACACTGGCGATCGCTATAACGCAATCCCCATTGATGTCTATGGGGAAAAGAAAGTTACGTAAAAACCTAACACCCTAACATAAACTCCTAGTCTAAATACCCCTAATCCACCACCCCCTGACATTGCTGACACTAAATAAACCTATTAACCCCTAAACCGCTGGCCCCCCACATCGCTACAACTATAATAAAGTTAATAACCCCAAAACTGCTGGGCCCCACACATCGCTACTACTATAATAAAGTTATTAACCCCTAAACTTCCGCCCCCCACATTGTTACTACTATAATAAAGTTATTACCCCTAAACCGCCAGCCTGCAACACACTAAATTAAACTATTAACCTCTAAACCTAACTATCCCCTATACTTTAAATTAAAATTACCATATTACTATCTTAAAATAAATAAAAAAATAATAATATTAAACTATAAATTCACCTAACATTAAAAAATAAACAACAAAAAAAAACAACTAATTTATAAAATTAAAAAATTCTAACACTACAAAAAAATTTAAAAAAACCTAACATTACAAAAAATACACTAAAATTACGAAAAATTACAAAAAAAACATTACGCAAAATAAAAAAACACTATCGGCTAGATTTAGAGATCTGCGTTAGCAGTCAAAAGCAGCGTTAAGGGGTCCTAACGCTGCTTTTGGCCGGCCGCTGGTATTTAGAGTCAGGCAGGAAAGGGTCTAGCGCTCACTTTCAAGCCGCAACTTTTCCATACAGCAGATCCCCTTAGGCCAATTGCGTATCCTATCTTTTCAATGGGATCTGCCTAACGCTGGTATTTAGAGTCTTGGCTGAAGGGAGCGGTAGAGCCTCTACCGACAAGACTCCAGCCGCAGAAAAAAGTCAGTAGTTAAGAGCTTTCTGGGCTAACGCCGGTTTATAAATCTCTTAACTACTGTGCTATAAAGTACACTAACACCCATAAACTACCTATGTACCACTAAACCGAGGCCCCCCCACATCGCCTCCACTATAATAAATATTTTTAACCCCTAATCTGCCGACCGCACACCGCCGCCACCTACATTATCCCTATGAACCCCTAATCTGCTGCCCCTAACATCGCCGACACCTACATTATATTTATTAACCCCTAATCTGCCCCCCCCAATGTCGCCGCTACCTTACCTACACTTATTAACCCCTAATCTGTCGACCGGACCTCGCCGCTACTCTAATAAATGTATTAACCCCTAAAGCTAAGTCTAACCCTAACACCCCCCTAAGTTAAATATAATTTTAATCTAACAAAATAAATTAAATATTATTAACTAAAATCTTCCTATTTAAAGCTAAATACTTACCTGTAAAATAAACCCTAATATAGCTACAATATAACAAATAATTACATTGTAGCTATTTTAGGATTTATATTTATTTTACAGGCAACTTTGTATTTATTTTAACTAGGTACAATAGCTATTAAATAGTTATTTACTATTTAATAGCTACCTAGTTAAAATAATTACAAAATTACCTGTAAAATAAATCCTAACCTAAGTTACAATTAAACCTAACACTACACTATCAATAAATAAATTAAATAAATTAACTACAAGTACCTACAATTACCTACAATTAAATAAGCTAAACTAAATTACAAAAAAACCAAACACTAAATTACAAAAAATAAAAAAAGATTACAAGAATTTTAAGCTAATTACACCTACTCTAAGCCCCCTAATAAAATAACAAAGCCCCCCAAAATAAAAAAAATTCCCTACCCTAATCTAAATTTAAAAAGTTAACAGCTCTATTACCTTACCAGCCCTTAAAAGGGCTTTTTGCGGGGCATGCCCCAAAGAAATCAGCTCTTTTGCCTGTAAAAAAAAAAACACAATCCCACCCCCAACATTACAACCCACCACCCACATACCCCTACTCTAACCCAAACCCCCCTTAAATAAACCTAACACTACCCCCCTGAAGATCTCCCTACCTTGAGCCGTGTTCACCCAGCCGGGCACCGATGGACCAAAAGAAGACATCCGGAGCAGCAGAAGTCTTCATCCTATCCGGGCAGAAGAGGACATCCGGACCGGCAGACATCTTCATCCAAGCGGCATCTTCTATCTTCATCCATCCGACGAGGAGCGGCTCCATTTTAAAGACCTCCGGCGCGGAACATCCTTCTTCAACGACGACTACCCGACGAATGAAGGTTCCTTTAAGTGACGTCATCCAAGATGGCGTCCCTCGAATAACGATTGGCTGATAGGATTCTTTCAGCCAATCGGAATTAAGGTAGGAAAAATCTGATTCGCTGATTGAATCAGCCAATCAGATTCAAGTTCAATCGGATTGGCTGATCCAATCAGCCAATCAGATTGAGCTTGCATTCTATTGGCTGTTCTGATCAGCCAATAGAATGCGAGCTCAATCTGATTGGCTGATTGTAATTTAGTTTAGTTTATTTAATTGTAGGTAATTGTAGGTACTTGTAGTTAATTGATTTAATTTATTTATTGATGTGTAGTGTTAGATTTAATTGTAACTTAGGTTAGGATTTATTTTACAGGTAATTTTGTAATTATTTTAGCTAGGTAGCTATTAAATAGTTAATAACTATTTAATAGCTAGTGTACCTAGTTAAAATAAATACAAAGTTGCCTGTAAAATAAATATAAATCCTAAAATAGCTGCAATGTAATTATTCGTTATATTGTAGCTATATTAGGGTTTATTTTACAGGTAAGTATTTATTTTTAAATAGGAATACTTTAGTTAATAATATTTAATTTATTTCGTTAGATTAAAATTATATTTAACTTAGGGGGGTGTTAGGGTTAGGGTTAGACTTAGCTTTAGGGGTTAATACATTTATTAGAGTAGCGGCGAGGTCCGGTCGGCAGATTAGGGGTTAATAAGTGTAGGTAAGGTAGCGGCGACGTTGGGGGGCAGATTAGGGGTTAATAAATATAATATAGGGGTCGGCGATGTTAGGGGCAGCAGATTAGGGGTACATAGGTATAATGTAGGTTGCGGCGGTGTCTGGAGCGGCAGATTAGGGGTTAATAGTGTAATGCAGGTGTCAGCGATAGCGGGGGCGGCAGATTAGGGGTTAATAAGTGTAAGGTTAGGGGTGTTTAGACTCGGGGTACATGTTAGGGTGTTAGGTGCAGACTTAGAAACTGTTTCCCCATAGGAAACAATGGGGCTGCGTTGGGAGCTGAACGCTGCTTTTTTGCAGGTGTTAGGTTTTTTTTCATCCCAAACTGCCCCATTGTTTCCTATGGGGGAATCGTGCACGAGCACGTTTTAGCTGCTTACCGCTACAGTAAGCAACGCTGGTATTGAGGGTTGAAGTGGCGGTACATTAGGCTCAACGCACCCTTTTTGGAGCCTAACGCAGCCCTTCAGACAACTCTAAATACCAGCGTTGTCTTAAGGGTGCGTTGGGAAAAAAAGCTGCGTTAGCTACGCGGGTCTTTACCGAAAAAAGACAAAATTATCCCAAATAATAAAAATTAAACCTAATCTAAAAGCCCTATAAAACCAAAAAAGCCCTCCAAAAACATAATTTATGCTTACCTGATAAATTCCTTTCTTCTGTAGTGTGATCAGTCCACGGGTCATCATTACTTCTGGGATATTACTCCTCCCCAACAGGAAGTGCAAGAGGATTCACCCAGCAGAGCTGCATATAGCTCCTCCCCTCTACGTCACTCCCAGTCATTTGACCAAGGACCAACGAGAAAGGAAAAGCCAAGGGTGAAGTGGTGACTGGAGTATAAATTAAAAAAATATTTACCTGCCTTAAAAACAGGGCGGGCCGTGGACTGATCACACTACAGAAGAAAGGAATTTATCAGGTAAGCATAAATTATGTTTTCTTCTGTTAAGTGTGATCAGTCCACGGGTCATCATTACTTCTGGGATACCAATACCAAAGCAAAAGTACACGGATGACGGGAGGGATAGGCAGGCTCTTTATACAGAAGGAACCACTGCCTGAAGAACCTTTCTCCCAAAAATAGCCTCCGATGAAGCAAAAGTGTCAAATTTGTAAAATTTGGAAAAAGTATGAAGCGAAGACCAAGTTGCAGCCTTGCAAATCTGTTCAACAGAGGCCTCATTCTTGAAGGCCCAAGTGGAAGCCACAGCTCTAGTAGAATGAGCTGTAATTCTTTCAGGAGGCTGCTGTCCAGCAGTCTCATAAGCTAAACGAATTATGCTACGAAGCCAAAAAGAAAGAGAGGTAGCGGAAGCTTTTTGACCTCTCCTCTGCCCAGAGTAAATGACAAACAGAGAAGACGTTTGTCGAAATTCCTTAGTTGCCTGTAAGTAAAATTTTAGAGCACGGACTACATCCAGGTTGTGCAGTAGACGTTCCTTCTTTGAAGAAGGATTTGGGCATAAAGAAGGAACAACAATCTCTTGATTGATATTCCTGTTAGTAACTACCTTAGGTAAGAACCCAGGTTTAGTACGCAGGACTACCTTATCCGAATGAAAAATCAAATAAGGAGAATCACAATGTAAGGCTGATAATTCAGAGACTCTTCGAGCCGAGGAAATAGCCATTAAAAATAGAACTTTCCAAGATAACAACTTTATATCAATGGAATGAAGGGGTTCAAACGGAACGCCCTGTAAAACATTAAGAACAAGGTTTAAACTCCATGGTGGAGCAACAGTTTTAAACACAGGCTTAATTCTGGCCAAAGCCTGACAAAAAGCCTGGACGTCAGGAACTTCTGACTGACGTTTGTGTAACAGAATGGACAGAGCTGAGATCTGTCCCTTTAATGAACTAGCAGATAAACCCTTTTCTAAACCTTCTTGTAGAAAAGACAATATCCTAGGAATCCTAACCTTACTCCAAGAGTAACCTTTGGATTCACACCAATATAGGTATTTACGCCATATCTTATGGTAAATCTTTCTGGTAACAGGTTTCCTAGCCTGTATTAAGGTATCAATAACTGACTCAGAAAATCCACGTCTTGATAAAATCAAGCGTTCAATTTCCAAGCAGTCAGCTTCAGAGAAGTTAGATTTTGATGTTTGAAGGGACCCTGTATCAGAAGGTCCTGTTTCAGAGGTAGAGACCAAGGTGGACAGGATGACATGTCCACCAGGTCTGCATACCAAGTCCTGCGTGGCCACGCAGGTGCTATTAGAATCACTGATGCTCTCTCTTGTTTGATTCTGGCAATCAATCGAGGAAGCAACGGGAAGGGTGGAAACACGTAAGCCATCCTGAAGTCCCAAGGTGCTGTCAGAGCATCTATCAGGACTGCTCCTGGATCCCTGGATCTGGACCCGTAACGAGGAAGCTTGGCGTTCTGTCGAGACGCCATGAGATCTATCTCTGGTTTGCCCCAACATCGAAGTATTTGGGCAAAGACCTCCGGATGAAGTTCCCACTCCCCCGGATGAAAAGTCTGACGACTTAAGAAATCCGCCTCCCAGTTCTCCACTCCCGGGATGTGGATTGCTGACAGGTGGCAAGAGTGAGACTCTGCCCAGCAAATTATCTTTGATACTTCCATCATAGCTAGGGAGCTTCTTGTCCCTCCCTGATGGTTGATGTAAGCTACAGTCGTGATGTTGTCCGACTGAAACCTGATGAACCCCCGAGTTGTCAACTGGGGCCAAGCCAGGAGGGTATTGAGAACTGCTCTCAATCCCAGAATGTTTATTGGCAGGAGACTCTCCTCCTGACTCCATTGTCCCTGAGCCTTCAGAGAATTCCAGACGGCACCCCAACCTAGAAGGCTGGCGTCTGTTGTTACAATTGTCCAGTCTGGTCTGCTGAATGGCATCCCCCTGGACAGATGTGGCCTAGAAAGCCACCATAGAAGAGAATTTCTGGTCTCTTGATCCAGATTCAGAGAAGGGGATAAGTCTGAGTAATCCCCATTCCACTGACTTAGCATGCACAGTTGCAGTGGTCTGAGGTGTAAGCGTGCAAAGGGTACTATGTCCATTGCCGCTACCATTAAGCCGATTACCTCCATGCATTGAGCCACTGACGGGTGTTGAATGGAATGAAGGGTGCGGCAAGCACTTTGAAGTCTTGTTAGCCTGTCCTCTGTCAGGTAAATCTTCATTTCTACCGAATCTATAAGAGTCCCCAGGAAGGGAACTCTTGTGAGTGGAACGAGTGAACTTTTCTTTTCGTTCACCTTCCATCCATGTGACCTTAGAAATGCCAGCACTAACTCTGTATGAGACTTGGCAGTTTGAAAGCTTGAAGCTTGTATCAGAATGTCGTCTAGGTATGGAGCTACCGAGATTCCCCGCGGTCTTAGTACCGCCAGAAGAGCACCCAGAACCTTTGTGAAGATTCTTGGAGCTGTAGCCAATCCGAATGGAAGAGCCACAAACTGGTAATGCCTGTCTAGGAAGGCAAACCTTAGGTACCGATAATGATCTTTGTGAATCGGTATGTGAAGGTAAGCATCTTTTAAATCTACAGTGGTCATGTATTGACCCTCTTGGATCATAGGTAAAATTGTCCGAATAGTCTCCATCTTGAACGATGGAACTCTTAGGAATTTGTTTAGGATCTTTAAGTCCAGGATTGGTCTGAAAGTTCCCTCTTTTTTGGGAACCACAAACAGATTTGAGTAAAACCCCTGTCCCTGTTCCGATCGTGGAACTGGATGGATTACTCCCATTAACCAGAGCTCTTGTACGCAGCGTAGAAACGCCTCTTTCTTTGTCTGGATTGTTGACAATCTTGACAGATGAAATCTCTCTCTTGGAGGAGAGTATTTGAAGTCCAGAAGGTATCCCTGAGATATTATCTCTAGCGCCCAGGGATCCTGAACATCTCTTGCCCAAGCCTGGGCGAAGAGAGAAAGTCTGCCCCCCACTAGATCCGATCCCGGATCGGGGGCCCTCAATTCATGCTGTTTTAGGGGCAGCAGCAGGTTTCCTAGTCTGCTTGCCCTTGTTCCAGGACTGGTTAGGTTTCCAGCCTTGTCTGTAGCGAGCAACAGCTCCTTCCTGTTTTGGTGCAGAGGAAGTTGATGCTGCTCCTGCTTTGAAATTACGAAAGGAACGAAAATTAGACTGTCTAGTCTTGGCTTTGGCTTTGTCCTGAGGCAGGGCATGGCCTTTACCTCCTGTAATGTCAGCGATAATCTCTTTCAACCCGGGCCCGAATAAGGTCTGCCCTTTGAAAGGTATATTAAGCAATTTAGACTTAGAAGTAACATCAGCTGACCAGGATTTTAGCCACAGCGCCCTGCGTGCCTGAATGGCGAATCCTGAATTCTTCGCCGTAAGTTTAGTAAGATGTACTACGGCCTCCGAAATGAATGAATTAGCTAGTTTAAGGACTCTAAGCCTGTCCGTAATGTCGTCCAGAGTAGCTGAACCAATGTTCTCTTCCAGAGACTCAATCCAGAATGCCGCTGCAGCCGTGATCGGCGCAATGCATGCAAGGGGTTGCAATATAAAACCTTGTTGAACAAACATTTTCTTAAGGTAACCCTCTAACTTTTTATCCATTGGATCTGAAAAAGCACAGCTATCCTCCACCGGGATAGTGGTACGCTTAGCTAAGGTAGAAACTGCTCCCTCCACCTTAGGGACCGTTTGCCATAAGTCCCTTGTGGTGGCGTCTATTGGAAACATTTTTCTAAATATCGGAGGGGGTGAGAACGGCACACCGGGTCTATCCCACTCCTTAGTAACAATTTCAGTAAGTCTCTTAGGTATAGGAAAAACCTCAGTACTCGTCGGTACCGCAAAATATTTATCCAACCTACACATTTTCTCTGGTATTGCAACTGTGTTACAATCATTCAGAGCCGCTAACACCTCCCCTAGTAATACACGGAGGTTTTCCAGTTTAAATTTAAAATTTGAAATATCTGAATCCAGTCTGTTTGGATCAGAACCGTCACCCACAGAATGAAGTTCTCCGTCCTCATGTTCTGCCACCTGTGACGCAGTGTCTGACATGGCCCTAATATTATCAGCGCACTCTGTTCTCACCCCAGAGTGATCACGCTTACCTCTTAGTTCTGGTAATTTAGCCAAAACCTCAGTCATAACAGTAGCCATATCCTGTAATGTGATTTGTAATGGCCGCCCAGATGTACTCGGCGCTACAATATCACGCACCTCCCTCTGAGCGGGAGATGTAGGTACTGACACGTGAGGCGAGTTAGTCGGCATAACTCTCCCCTCGTTGTTTGGTGAAATTTGTTCAATTTGTACAGATTGACTTTTATTTAAAGTAGCATCAATACAGTTAGTACATAAATTTCTATTGGGCTCCACTTTGGCATTGCAACAAATGACACAGGTATCATCCTCTGAATCAGACATGTTTAACACACTAGCAAATAAACTTGCAACTTGGAAATACAATTCAATTAGAATAATATTAAAATGTACTGTGCCTTTAAGAAGCACAGAAGATCTATGACAGTTGAAAATTAATAAATTGAAACAGTTATAGCCTCAATCCTTGTAAACAACACAACTTTAGCAAAGGTTTAATCCCATTAGCAAAGATAACAAATTCTGAAAGCAGGAAACAAATTACAGAATAAACGTTTTTTATCTCAGTCAAACTATAATTCTCACAGCTCTGCTGAGAGAAATTACCTCCCTCAAAATAAGTTTTGAAGACCCCTGAGCTCTGTAGAGATGAACCGGATCATGCAGGGAATACAATGAGTTGCTGACTGAAAAAAAAAAACGGCCCCTCCCCCTCACACACAGCAGTGAGGGAGAACAGAAACTGTCAGAAAAACAGATTAAGCAACTGCCAAGTGGAAAAATAGTGCCCAAACATTTATTCACACAGTACCTCAGCAAATGAAAACGATTTTACATTCCAGCAAAAACGTTAAACATAATCTCTAGTTATTAAACAGCTTTATGTATTTCTTACAGTGTAATTCTAGTGAAGTACCATTCCCCAGAATACTGAAGTGTAAAGTATACATACATGACATTATATCGGTATGGCAGGATTTTCTCATCAATTCCATTGTCAGAAAATAAAAACTGCTACATACCTCTATGCAGATTCATCTGCCCACTGTCCCCTGATCTGAAGTTTACCTCACTCCTCAGATGGCCGAGAACAGCAATATGATCTTAACTACTCCGGCTAAAATCATAGCAAAACTCTGGTAGATTCTTCTTCAAACTCTGCCAGAGAGGTAATAACACACTCCGGTGCTATTTTAAAATAACAAACTTTTGATTGAAGATATAAAACTAAGTATAATCACCATAGTCCTCTCACACATCCTATCTAGTCGTTGGGTGCAAGAGAATGACTGGGAGTGACGTAGAGGGGAGGAGCTATATGCAGCTCTGCTGGGTGAATCCTCTTGCACTTCCTGTTGGGGAGGAGTAATATCCCAGAAGTAATGATGACCCGTGGACTGATCACACTTAACAGAAGAAATAAAAACACCCCCTAATCTATCAATAAACTACCAATAGCCCTTAAAAGGGCCTTTTGTAGGGCACTGCCCTAAGTTAAAGGACCACTTAGTCTGAACTTCAAATGAGTAGTAGATTTTTTTATAACAAATTTTAAAGTTATGTCTATTTCCACTCCCCTTGTACCATGTGATAGCAATCAGCCAATCACAAATGCATATACGTATAGTCTGTGAATTCTTGCACATGCTCAGTAGAATCTGGTGACTCAAAAATTGTAAATATAAAAGACTATGCACATTTTTTTTAATGGAAGTAAATTGGAAAGTTGTTTAAAATTACATGCTGTATCTGAATCATTAAAATTTAATTTAACCTGAGTGTCCCTTTAAGCAGCTCTTTTACCAACAACAATTACAAATTCCATCCTAAAAGTAAAAAAAAAAACCCACCCAACCAAACCCCCCTAAATAAAAATAAAATCCTAATAGGAATTAAGCAGCTCTCATCCTATTGACTGATTTGAATTTTTCAGCCAATAGGAATACAACAGTACCCCAATATAAAAGGGGTACCTTGCATTCAATCCTCAGTGCGCGGCAGCGACCCGCATGATGAGGACCCTCCACGCTAGATGGCTCTGCGGTAGCCGCTGGTGCTCCCCACCGCCTTCACCCTGGATGAAGATAAAAGAAGATGTCGCCGCCTGGAAGAAGACCTTCTCTGTCGGATTTCAGGAACGGTGAATACCTATTTGGGGGTTAGATTTTTTTTTTTTTTGGGTAGGTTATTTTTTAGATTAGGGATTTTTTTATTTTAATGGGCACACAAGAGCTGAATACCCTTTTAAGGGCAATGCCCATACAAATGCCGCTTTAGGGGCAATGGGTAGCTTAGTTTTTTCTAGACTTAGTTTTTTTATTTTGGGGTTTGGTTAGGTGGGAGTTTTACTTTTAGTGGGCATTTTTAATTTTTGTAGGTAAAATAGCTGTTTAATTTAGGGCAATGCCATACAAAAGGCCCTTTTAAGGGCTATTGGTAGTTTATTGATAGATTAGGGGGTGTTTTTATTTTGGGGTGGCTTTTTTTGTTTTTATAGGGCTATTAGATTAGGTTTAATTTTTATTATTTGGACTAATTGTGTTTATTATTTTTTGTAATCTTAGTGTTTTTTTATTTTACATAATTTCAGTGTTTGTTATTTATGGTAATGTTAGTTTTTTGTTATTTTTCGTAATTTTAGTGTATTTTTTGTAATGTTAGGATTTTTTAATTTTGTAACCTAGGTTTTTTATTTTTTGTTTATTTTTTTATTTTAATATAGTAATGTTAGGTTAATTTATAGTTTAATCTAAGTTTTTTATTTGACAGGTACTATTTATTTATTTTAAGATAGTTATATTGTAATTTTAATTTAAAGTTGGGGGGGTTTAGGTTTAGAGGTTAATAGTTTAATTTAGTGTTTTGCTATGTGGGGGCCGGCGGTTTAGGGGTTAATAGGTTTAGTTTAGTAGTTGTGATGTGGGGGCAGCGGTTTAGGGGCTAATACATTTATTTTATTAGTAGCAATGCGGGGGGTCGGCAAATTACGGGTTAATAGATTTAATATAGTATTTGCCATGCGGGGGGTGGCGGTTTGTGTAATGTTAGTTTGTTTTTTTTAGTAATTTAGGTTTTTTATTTTCTGTAATGTTAGGGTTTTATGTAAATTCGTTTTTTAATTTTTTGTAACTTTTTATTATTTTTAATGTAGTTAGTATCTTTTTAATTTTATTTCAGTGCATTTTAATTGGGTTGTTAGGGGGTGTTAGGTTAGGGGGCTTAGTTTTTAGTTTAATACTTTGCGTTGTGGGGGGATGGCGGTTTAGGGGTTAATAGGTTTAGTTTAGTAGTTGTGATGTGGGGGCAGCGGTTTAGGGGCTAATACATTTATTTTATTAGTAGCAATGCGGGGGGTCGGCAAATTACGGGTTAATAGATTTAATATAGTATTTGCCATGCGGGGGGTGGCGGTTTGTGTAATGTTAGTTTGTTTTTTTTAGTAATTTAGGTTTTTTATTTTCTGTAATGTTAGGGTTTTATGTAAATTCGTTTTTTAATTTTTTGTAACTTTTTATTATTTTTAATGTAGTTAGTATCTTTTTAATTTTATTTCAGTGCATTTTAATTGGGTTGTTAGGGGGTGTTAGGTTAGGGGGCTTAGTTTTTAGTTTAATACTTTGCGTTGTGGGGGGATGGCGGTTTAGGGGTAAATAGCTTAATTAGATACTTTGTGTTGTGGGGGGTTGGCGGTTGAGGTGTTAATTGGGTAATTAGGTCTTTGTTAATACATTTTATTAGTGATTGTGATGTGGGGGGATTGCAGATTAGGGGTTAATATGTTTATTTAGTATTTGTGATGTGGGGGGATGGTGGTTTAGGGGTTAATACGCTTATTTAGTAATTTGCGATGTGGGGGTGGCGTTTTAGGGGTTAATACATTTTATTAGACATTGCGATGCGGGGGGATGGCGGATCAGGGGTTTATATTGCGTTAGGTGTTTGATAATGCTTCCAGGCAGTTATGGTGCTTTTTTACAGTGCGCAATACTTGCTACGCCTGTCTGTGTGTGACAAGATAAAAATGGAGTCAAATATCTCCATTCGGCGAGCATAAGTCCTTGCGCTGCATATGTGATACTGACTGGTGACGCCAGTTCTATGTTAGATTATGGGAGTAAAAACTGCGGCCAACGTGCAAAATATAAGCGCGTAACGTGTCTGCTGCGCCATACATGTGATCGGTCGATTAGAGTAAAAATTGGCGACGCTGGGTTTTGCACCCATCGCCAAATATGTGATCGCTCCCTAGTTTCTTCAACAAACAATACCATAAGAATGAAGTAAATTTTACTTATGTATGCTCCTGAGCCTTCTTGTCTGCTTTTCAAAACAAAGGATACAAAGAGTAAACTTTGATAATAAAAAATAAATACATTTGAAACTTTCGAAACTGTATTAATATATTCTGAATCATAAAAGAAATGTTTTGGATTTCATACCCATGTACTCGTATAAATATTGTAAGATAAAGTATGTCATTAAAATAATTCGAAAATATTCCTCCCACCAATTACCATATCCACTTTAGAATATGACACAAATTACTTTTTTGCATTTTATGCAGTGGCTTTTTGTAATATTTGATAATCTCTACAAAATAAAGCTATTTTCTAGTAGTGCTTAATATGTAGTAAAACAACATATAATTTGTGTGAGTAACTCACAGAAAACTTATTGTATCAATGCAGTAAGAACAAAAACATAAACAGGGGTGCAGTGGTAAAAAATGATTAAGCAGTGAAAGGGTTAACTTGCAATTATTGTTTTCATAAAACTACTTATGGCCCTAGACATGTAGCTTTAATGTTTTTATTCATTTATCAGTGTAGAATTCAATGCATTTTGATCTCATTTTGTAACATTTTATTGTTTATTTCCTGCTCCTCCTCTGCCAGAAAAATAACCGTGTTATACCTTGCTCTTTGTTTCTATATATGACAGGAAGAATTTATCTTCATAACGTTAAGACAGCAAGAGCAGGTGTCTTGGCACTGAAAATGCCAGGCATACTGCCCAGAATTTTATGCTTGGATTGTAAATAGGAGTCAAATATGATTTATCACCTGGAAAAATAATTTTAGATTAAGTCAGACACACACAGACTTTGTGGAACTTCTTATAGCTCAGTTCTTTTAAATGCAAGTCATTTATTAACTTAAATTGGACAATGTGCCTGCAACTTTTGGACACTAAATTTGTCTTCTGCATATGGTGCACTATGCCTAGAAATATTATTCAACTGTTTAAAGAATCATTAAATGCAATAGACGGATTAAAACCCTAGTTGGTCTTTCCCAGAATATAGATGTACCTTAAACTAACCATTAAAGTGAACGTAAACTTTATTGAATAAACGCCCAGGATCAAAAAGTAATCTTAAAAACAGGGGCACTTTAATTCATTAAAATTTACACAGACGCTTATTTTCTGCCAAAGAAAGCAGGAGCTGCGGGCGGAGGATCATTATGGTAAAAGGGAAGGTATTTTCAAAAATAAGTGTCTTTGTAGACTTCAATTAATTAAAGTGCTTTAAGATTACTTTTTTAACCTGGGCTTTAATTCATTAAAGTTTACATTCACTTAAATAAACACACTCAAAGGGGCCTATTTATCAAGCCCCGTATTCAGCCGTATGCAGCGGTTTCTGCAATTGCCGGAAACAGGAGTTAAGAAGCAGCTTTCTTAAGGCCGCTGCTCCTTGGTTGCATTTATTAAAGGGCCATAATACCCAAATGTTGAAAAACTTGAAAATAATGTAGTATAGCTGTAAAAAGCTGACTAGAAAATATCACCTGAACATCTCTATGTAAAAAAGAAAGATATTTTACCTCAAAAGTTCCTCAGTAGCCACATCCCATTGTAAAGGACTTCTAAGCAGCAAATCAGTATGTCTGTCCGGGGACAGCTAAGGGAGTGAGCTTTCGTGCACACTCATCTTATTTCCCTATTCAGTTTAAGGAAGTTTACTACGAAATCTCATGAGAGTTAAGTCAAATCTCATGAGAGTTAAGTCAAATCTCTTGAGAGCCCAGTAAAAGAGTTCATGACCTCAGCACTGTTGATGCTGATTGGCTGCTGTTCATTTTGATTTAGCATATGAGTATTATGACCCTTTAATTTACAAGTCAAAACATCAAACTGACCAAACATTTCTTAACGACAGATGGTGACAAGCAAGTTCCTCAGCACTACTAGAAGTCAATGGCCATGAGAGCTGTGAAGGAGGAGAGTCAACCCACGACAGAGGCAATTTGGTTATCAGGAGTAGCAAAAAAGTAAGGGCACTTTAGTAACTATTTGAAGTAGCCCCCCCTTTGCCATTCTGGATTTTACTCTGCCCCAACCTCTCTGTCACTATGGAACAGGCCATAATCTCCCATAGTCAGTGTCATAAATACTTCAACCCATAAGGGGACTCGATGTTACCAAGCCATTATAAACAAGCATGGATAGTTACAAATTAAAAAAACCATGGGCTTCCCAAGACAAAAAGGATTACTTTAGAGACCATCCTTTAGTCATTTGATGATCATCAGCCATCATCAGGCTTGTAAAGTCATCAACTAAGGTTAACAATTCTGGTTGATGACTTTAGAATGATTAGCAGATGACTTTACTGATTACTTAACATGCATGAACAGCCAGTGAATTAGACATGTGCATGGCGAAAAAATTCGATTCGGTTCGGATTGATTCAGATTTTTTCCAATTTCGGTTCGGATCGTTTCGAATTCGGAAAAATTTGAATCAATTCGGTTCAGATTTGTTTTGGATTCATTCGGATTCAAATAAATTCGGTTCGGATTTGTTTCGGATTTGGTTGGATTCGGTTGGATTCGGTTCGGTTCGGAAATTCGGAATTTCGGTAAGTGTTAGGTGAGATATTAGACTAGTATTATCATATTATGTACTAAATTCGGCTGAATTCAGTTCGATTTGGTTCGGAATTTCGGTAAGTGTTAGGTGGGATTAGATTTATACTGTACAATACTAGTGTAATCCATGGCCATCCGAATTTACCGAATAAATCCGAAGTAATTCAGATTTATTCGGTAAATTCTGCAGTATTTTAATTCGGAAATCGAACTGAAACGAATCGCACATATCTACAGTGAATGACTAGAGTCATCTCATTTAAATATTTAGGCCTCTGGGCATACTTCAGAATGGCTTCTGATTACTCGTCTGGAGTCATCGATTACTTCAGAATGACTCCAGGAAGATCAACCTTTTTGACTAGGGTTACGAAGACTAGCTTGATTAACCCTAACTCAGCCATAATTTCTATGCTCAACCCTGAGGAAGCTGAAATACTCATGCCACAATCCAGGACTCTAGGGTAGGAGGGAAGGGAAGGGTCACCGATGATCAAATGTAAGATGCGTTATGCTTAATGTTATTTCATTTAATGCAGGATTTAAAGTACGCCCCCTGCTCACTGCTAACTTCGCTCTACCCAGTGAAGTTTCCGTTTCAAGGGAGCTCCATTACTTTCTATAGGAGACATCTGGCCACTAGCAGGAACTGCCTCTTTTTTAAGATAATTCCACAAGGGCAGCCCAAGCGAGGGTCAGCGATAAAAAACACATCTGATCAGGCGAAGTTTCGATTATTAGGCCCTAGAACCCTATACAACCCTATACAACAGCAGTGCTTGTAACCAGATAGGAATAGATTACAAGTGAAGCACAATGGGTGTATTATCTTTTGTGCAACATTGCATGAAGAATAACACATAACATTACAAATGTATGGTTAAATATTTTGACCAAAGCATCTTAATGTTGCAGAACCTTTTCTAGTGCCCCCTATATTTTTTAATGGATTGTGCTTATATTTCAAGTGGTGAGTTAAGAATCCAAGAGGTACAGCTGTAAAATTTAGAGCCTTCTAAGGTCTGAACCTAACCATTATTATTAAAAAGGGACAATAAAGTTAAAATTCAACTATCATGATTTAGATAGAGCATGTGATTTTCAACAACTTTTTAATTTACTTCTTTTATCATATTTGCTTCATTCTCTTGGCATTCTTTAATTAATGAGACACCTAGGTAGGCTCACATTTATGCCTCTTGTCATTGGCTCACTCAATGTGTTTAGCTAGCTCCCAGTAATGCATTGCTGCTCCTTAAGTAAACTGGGAAGCTGTTTAATATTCAATTTTGTATCTAAATCAAGAAAATAAATGTTGGCTTTCATTTCACACACACACACACACACACACACACACACACACACACACACACACACATATATATATATATATATATATATATATATACTGTATATACACACACACACATATATATATATATATATATACTGAACACGGAAGGGAACTGCACTCTCATACTGGACCGGGTACACATCCCATGACCCTGCAACATGCTCAGCCCTGGGTGCCACTGGCACTCACAGGAAGCTGTGCTGTTTTCCAGAGTCACAGGCAGTTAACCCCAGTCAGGTCTGGGTGCAAGAACCATAGGGAAAATTACAAAACAAATTAATACAACACACAGAGAAAACCCAGCATATATATACTGTATACACACACACACACACACACACACATATATATATATAAAAGGCTAACTGACACAAATTTTTCAAGGTTTGATGTGATATTGCAAACTGGTGTGGCAGAGGCTAAACAAGTAGTTCTAGAGACTAAACGTATCAAGTTTATTAGGGATCAGTCAGACTATGCTAATAATAGTGTTTATGTCTGGAAGCGTTCTGAAAGGAGCTCTTCTAGGAGAAACTATAGGGGAAGGTCCAGGAATAGACGCAATAACAGTAGGAATAACAATAGAAACAACAAGTCTGAACAGTCTAACCAGTCTAACCAATCACATAACTTTAAAAAAGTCACATACTCGGATAGTGAGTTCGATTCAGGCGATGAAAGGGGTGCCTCAGGAGGTGAGGAACCACCAAAAGGTATTCTAAAAGTAACTCACACATCTAATGAGAAACCTATAAATGATTTATATAATCAACAGGCCACTAGGCCTAAAGACATACATTCACTCCAGAACCCCACAGCTTCTAAATATGTTTATGTTAGTGACATCACGCCCACTATACATACACATGGTTTCCAATGAAGATCTGCATAATATGGCGCAGGTTTTTTGCCTTCCCCCTCAAAAAACGGGGATAGGTCAAGGGACCAGTGGCGAAGCAGATCGGTACAAACTGAGGGGGAACAGGGGCAATCGGGGAAAACAAAAATACAAATAATTAATAATGTGATTAATTTGTCAGATCATACTTTGACACCATCTCAGCTTTCAGTTCTTGGTTATGGTCTTAATTTTTCACCAACCAATAACTTTGACATCTTTAAAACATTACTAGATGTCAATAAGCTTATCAGAAATATCACTCTAAATAAATTTTATAATGACACCCCGGAAAATGCCCCTGATAATGCTGAATTTTCTATTAGAAACATGAGCATTAATCCAAAAACCCCCATTCACAAAGCTTCCTTTAAGGAAGCATGTGATACTCTAACCCTTGAACATCTCTTAAGGGAAGGTTCAGAAGATTCTGAATCTGATAGACTAAACTCCCATGGTGGTTTCAGAAACCCCTCTACCTTTTATCCCATACAGCATAGGGGCCAGGTTCTTGAAACTTTTTTCAAGAGAGTGGAGCGTGATCTTTTGGAACTCAAATCCAATAGCTCACACACCAAACAAAATCTCACCAGGCAAGAAAAAGTGGCTCTGGAGGAGTTGAGATGCAGGGAGGACATAGTTTTCCGCTCGGCGGATAAGGGTGGTTCCATAGTCGTCCTTAATCGGACTGATTATGTAAAGGAGGCCCTTCGCCAGCTCAATGACACGGAGAACTATGCCCCCTTTGCGTCCGATCCAACCAGAGCCTTCCAGAAAGAGCTATTTAGCTTGCTGGACGATGGATTAGAAGATGGACACTTTGACATTAAAACATTTGAGTATTTGTGTGTCAAACACCCTATAGTGCCCATCTTCCATCACTTGCCTAAAGTGCACAAATCCCTTACAGATATCAAGGGACGTCCGATAGTGAGCGGAATAGGTTCTTTAACTGAACATATTTCACAATGGATAGACAGCCTTCTGCAACCATTGGTAGTCTCTTTGTTTGGTTACCTTCGGGACACCAAACATGTAATTGAGATATTGGAAGGCACAGATTGGAAATATGATGTATTCAGATGGGCATCAATTGATGTTGTTGCCCTATACTCGTCCATCCCACATAAAGAGGGTTTGGAAGCGATAGCATACTTTCTGAAACATCATTCTAATCTTACCCATGACTTCCAGATGTACATCTTACGTCTACTTAAATATCTACTGACCCATAACTATTTTAAATTTGAGGATCAATTCTATCTCCAGAGATGTGGGACAGCTATGGGGGCGAAATTCGCCCCCTCCTATGCCAACCTGTTTATGGGTTGGTGGGAGCTGTCCCACATCTATGGAGATAGTAATCCCTTTAGACATTTCATCCATTACTATGGGCGATACATAGATGACCTTTTGGTCATCTGGTTGGGTGATGATGCTGATTTTTTTTTAACTTTATGTCCAATCTTAATGACAATACCTATGGTATTCAATTTACTTCTGAATTACATAATAATTCAATTAATTTCTTGGACATTACTCTAACTGGTACTAAAGAAGGAAAAATCATCAGTAACATCTATAGGAAACCCATTGCTGGGAATGCGCTGTTACACGCCAAAAGCTGCCACCCAACCCATGTCCCTTTTGCTGTTGCCAAAGGACAATTTGTCAGAGTAAAGAGAAACTGTAGTCAGGAAGATATGTTTTGTAAACAATCTGAAGATCTTACTAGAAGGCTCAAGCAAAGAGGCTACCCTGACAAAATCATACATAAAGCAAAGAGACAGGTTCAGAGTATTGATAGACATGAACTGATTAAAGAACAGTCTATGACATCCAGAAAACTCAATACTGACTCTCAGGGCATTACATTTGTCACAGAGTTTAGCGCACAATATCAAGAGATATGCAGTATCGTTAACCCCTTAATGACCACAGCACTTTTCCATTTTCTGTCCGTTTGGGACCAAGGCTATTTTTACATTTCTACGGTGTTTGTGTTTAGCTGTAATTTTCCCCTTACTCATTTAATGTACCCACACATATTATATACCGTTTTTCTCGCCATTAAATAGACTTTCAAAATATACCATTATTTTCATCGTATCTTATAATTTACTATAAATTTTTTTATAAAATATGAGGAAAAAATGGAAAAAAACACACTTTTCTAACTTTGACCCCCAAAATCTTTTATACATCTACAACCACCAAAAAAAACCCATGCTAAATAGTTTGTAAATTTTGTCCTGAGTTTAGAAATACCCAATGTTTACATGTTCTTTGCTTTTTTTGCAAGTTATAGGGCCATAAATACAAGTAGCACTTTGCTATTTCCAAACCACTTTTTTTCAAAATTAGCGCAAGTTACATTAGAACACTGATATCTTTCAGGAATCCCTGAATATCCATTGACATGTATATATATTTTTTTAGAAGACATCCCAAAGTATTGATCTAGGCCCATTTTGGTATATTTCATGCCACCGTTTCACCGCCAAATGCGATCAAATAAAAAAAATTGTTAACTTTTTCACAAACTTTAGGTTTCTCACTGAAATTATTTACAAAAAACTTATGCAATTATAGCATACATGGTTGTAAATGCTTCTCTGGGGTCCCCTTTGTTCATAAATAGCAGACATATATGGCTTTGGTTTTGCTTTTTACTAATTAGAAGGCTGCTAAATGCGACTGCGTACCACACGTGTATTATGCCCAGCAGTGAAGGGGTTAATTAGGGAGCATGTAGGGAGCTTCTAGGGTTAATTTTAGCTTCAGTGTAGTGTAGTAGACAACCCCAAGTATTGATCTAGGCCCATTTTGGTATATTTCATGCCACCATTTCACCGCCAAATGCGATCAAATTAAAAAAAACGCTAAATTTTTCACAATTTTAGGTTTCTCACTGAAATTATTTACAAACAGCATGTGCAATTATGGCACAAATAATTGTAAATGCTTCTCTGGGATCCCCTTTGTTCAGAAATAGCAGACATATATGACTTTGGCGTTGCTTTTTGGTAATTAGAAGGCCGCTAAGTGCTGCTGCGCATCACACGTGTATTATGGCTAGCAGTGAAGGGGTTAATTAGGTAGTTTTTAGGGAGCTTGCAGGGTTAATTTTAGCTTTAGTGTAGAGATCAGCCTCCCACCTGACACATCAGACCCCCTGATCCCTCCCAAAAAGCTCCCTTCCCTCCCCCACCCCACAATTGTCCCCGCCATCTTAAGTACTGGCAGAAAGTCTGCCAGTACTAAAATAAACATGTTTTTTTTTTTAAAAAAATAAAAAAAATCTTTAGCATATTTACATATGCTTTGTAGGATCCCCCCTTAGCCCCCAACCTCCCTGATCCCCCCCCAAACAGCTCTCTAACCCCCCCTCTGCATTATTGGGGGCCATCTTGGGTACTGGCAGCTGTCTGCCAGTACCCAGTTTACAATATATTTTCTGTTTTTTATTTTATTTTTCTATGGTTTTCTGTAGTGTAGCTTCCCCACGACCAACCCCTACCCCTACCCCCTCCCAGATCCCTTAGATTACTTTTTTTGGGGCATGTATTTCCCCTCTTCCTCCCACTTACATAGTGTAGTGTAAGTGGTTCCCACCCGCTCCCTCCCCGTGCACGCGCCCGCCCGCCGCCCCCCGTGCACACGCGCGTGTCTGTGCGCGCCCCTGACTTTGCCGCCCCCGATCCTGCCCCCCTCTGTGTGTCAGCAACCATCGATGGCCGCCCACCCGCCTCCCACTGCAGCTCCCACCCACCAACGATTGCGGCCATCGATGTCCGGTGTAGAGAGGGCCACAGAGTGGCTCTCTCTGCACCGGAGGGGTAAAAATTGTTATTGCAGGATGCCTCGATATTGAGGCATCCTGCAATAACCGGAAAGCAGCTGGAAGCGATGAGGATCGCTTCCAGCTGCTTTCCAAACCGAGAACGTACGCCATACGTCCTCAGGCGTTAACTGCCTTTTTTCTGAGGACGTATGGCGTACGTCCTCGGTCATTAAGGGGTTAAAAAACTTTTTTTTTTTTATTTTTTTTTTTTATATATAATATTTTTATTGAGGTTAAAAGTAGGTTACAACATACATGTCACATTGCAAGAGGGATATTAACATATAGGAAGAGCAACGGGGCAAGAACAACATCATATCCGTGATACTTACAAAGATATAGTCATAACCATTATATCATAAAGAGTTTTACCCGTACAAAACAAATACCTCACTTTTCCAGATTTAGTTTTGCTATAAAACATTTTGCTGATATGCACTCCTAGTTTTATGACATAGAGAATTAAGAGGTCCCCCTACATCATGAAACATTCTGTGAACGTATATAATATAGCATGAATACTTGTAAACTTTGGGGAAACACCCTGCAGCCATGCATAATCAGCTTTGCAATACAAAAATATTTTGAGAATCTCTTATATCTTGTGGACTTTTCCATAGTCACATATTACTAGCATTACAGTATAAATGAAGTAGAGAAATGTCACATTAATACTTTCAATGATAAAGGTTGCGGTACAAATAAGACAGACCGCATAACTAGCCCTTCCAAGCAGGAAGGTACATTATATGAAAATGGGGGGGGTGAGGAGGGGAGGTGGTCATACATGCATGGAGAATGGTATAAACTGACATCTATGGCAATGACGCACTGAGAATGGTAGCACACAGTCTAGCATTATATTTCACAACATGCAAATTATTTTAGAAATCTAAAGATTAACTAGTCAACCTGCACACAACAACATACCAATAGAACAATGTTATTGATCGCAGAAGATCCTAAAGCCATAGGTGGTGTTATTTGGAGCGTATAAACTACAACATTAATATGTAGTGCATGGGGTAATAACCAGCTTATAAATGCTAACATATAGGGAGAGTAGCGTAGCTGACCACAAAAACCCTAGAATCATAAATGTCATCGTTTGAAACAACTAAATTAATAAAATTTGCTCTGCCTGGCTCTCTAAACTGAGTGGGTTACAGAGTTTATTAACCCATTGATGAGTGTGAAATATACCATATCTAGTAAGCAACCCCAAGTGATAATTACCTAACATTGCATGAGCTGGCGGAGCATATAAAACTATTTACTATATAAAACCCATTAACCTGCCACTTAACAAATAGCATAAAAACATAAGAACATAGTCCGTCCTGTAACCATAAAACAAGCCCTCTGTTCAAGAGGTGAATAAAAGAATGCAGTCCCACGGTATCTTAATGTCAGTTCACCTTCATAGTAACATTATCTATTTAGGAGGGCCTTCCATAGCTTCATATCGATAAAAATGCATTGTGAACTATAGAGGGATGAATATAGTTCCCAAACCTGCTTGTATATTAAATTTTCGGCATTGTCATATTTGCCGTTGTTCATTATGGCCACAATATCGTGCTGTGCCTTATACAGTTTAACCTTGT